>NC_046157.1:23208077-23415577 GCF_011064425.1 Rattus rattus
CATCAGCACGTACTCCTCCTTATGCAGTTGTAGCTTCTTCAGCATGCAGTGGAATTTCATCAACGGATCCAGCAGGAGTTTCTGGAAGCCGCCTGTGGATGCACATAGAGTAGACAGCCAGTACCTCAGGAACCTGCCCCAAGAACCCAGGTGTCTCTCACGGAGCTCTTTCCCTCCCTCCCCCTGCCAGGCATCTCTTGGGCACCATTAGGGTCTTCGAAGCAGTAAGCCAGCCGACCGCACTCCCAGGTTCCTGTTTCCGTGTCGAACATCGTGTTGAACCTCAGGATGCACATCTCGAAAGTGGCCCCCTTCAGCAGGGAGATCTGGTCCTCGATAGGCAGCTCCCTGGCAGCAAGGACAGGAGGGGTTGGCAGCCCCTAAGCAGGCTGTCCAGGGGCTGGCACCAGTCCCTAGCTCATAATCCAAAAGTTGAAGGAAAGAGGGGTGGAGTAGCTTGCCTCCTCCTGAGGATGCAGTTCCTTCCAGGTCATCCCCAATCTCTCTCCCTCGTAATCCAGGCCATCAGGTTACTTCGCTCACCAAGATCTGCTCTCCTACTACCTCTGGAAGCTCTCCGAGCTTCCTTAGCTTTGTGTCCAGCCCCCTTACAGCCTAGCCCATCTCTTCTGACACCCTACACAGCCTCTAACTAACACTTGATGTCTCGGTTCTTCCTTGTTATTTTGCCCTCACCCCTCCCCCACCCCCCCTGGAGCTGAGGACTGAACCCAGGACCTTGTGCTTGCTAAGCAAGCGCTCTACCACTGAGCTAAATCCCCAACCCCTGGTTTTTCCTTGTTAGCCTCATAAGCTTTTGCCTCTGTTTGCCTACCTGGAATGATTGCCCCTTTAAGAAAACCCTGATGAGTTTTTGGGTCAAGTAGTGTCTTCCCAGAAGTGTGTCTACAGGGTGGAATCCTTCTATGCATGTCATACCCTGCACTGGAAATATCTGCTACCTGATTTAAATTTAACACATCCACGTTCCCAGTAATGTTTCTCTCCAGTGATGACAGCCTCGTGTTCCACTCCTATTATCTGCTCCCTGCCTGACAATGCGCTTCCTGCAAGTGTGATTCAATCCCACTGGACCAGGCTGGGCAGGGCAAGGTGGAAGACTGCAGTGCAGATTACCCCTAGCACTGCAGACTACATCTTGTGGAGGAGTGGTTCCCATCACTCCAGCTGGTTCTCTTGCTGACACCATGTGTCATGGTTGATGGCTCCATGGCCAGCTCTGGGGAGGTGTGGTCTGTTAGATTACAGGACTGTCCACCTTCCCCATGGCCTGCTTGATGGCAGACAATTAGAAATCCTACGTCTGTCTCTTCTTCTTCTAAGAACCTCCTTCTTTTCCTGCCAACTCAACTCCTACTTTGAGATTGTCCAGTCATGGTTTCTGTCCTTATGGGGGACAGGAAGGTCTGATGACCAGCATGTACTAATCTTCTTCAGATGTTCTATTATTTTACACATCAACCCTACAAAATGGACACCATTAGCTCCCATCCCAAAATGGGAAGGCAACGGAGCCACTGAACCATCCTGGGAGGGGGCTCGTTCTCCAGCAGCAGTGGTCCTCCGTTGACTGGGACAGCACAGTGCCTTTTGGCACCGGTTTCTCCCAAGTTCATGGGGGTTGGTGCAGGTTCTTTGCAGCTTTGACCATTTCCTCTTACTTTCTACATCTGCTCACTCAGCCTTCGGGACCTACCTGAAGTGGGATATGACTTTGGCGAAGTTGATGACGCCCTTGAACATGTAGGTTGACACATCGGCCAGGTGCGGCAGGAGGGGGATGATCTCTTTCCCGTCGCTCTTGGAGGGAGGTTGGTAGTTCCAGATGCTGCCGTCTTCTCCGCGCAGCTGCACAGAGATCTTCATTGGAACACTGTCTTTCATGATTTGACTCCATGTGGCAGGGTCTTCCAACAGTGAGGCCTGCAGAAGCTCTGGAAGCTCGCAGTCACCGTGAAACACCGCGGGCAGCTGGGATGAAGGGCAGAAGGCAAAGAGATGAGGGGGCACTGTGCTGTCATAGACAAGTCCCCACATAGGCTCCAGGTGACCGGCTGCAGTCACGGTCACGGGCGTGCGCACGCGAGTGCATCCATGCCTACACAGAGCCCGTGTTTCTTCTCTCAGGTTGTCTCCTGACACGTGTGTTCTATGAGTTAATATAGTCATACGCCTGCCTTGTCAGTGTGAAGGAAGGGGAAGGACAGCCTTTTTGCAAAGTGTACCCTCAGCATCCCTCTGTTTGGCAGCTATAAATGGAGATACACATACTGAGGCTAGACCATTCTTCTGTGCTAGTCCAGTCACCTGAGGCTAGACCATTCTTCTGTGCTAGTCCAGTCACCTGAGGCTAGACCATTCTTCTGTGCTAGTCCAGTCACCTGAGGCTAGACCATTCTTCTGTGCTAGTCCAGTCACCTGAGGCTAGACCATTCTTCTGTGCTAGTCCAGTCACCTGAGGCTAGACCATTCTTCTGTGCTACTCCAGTCACCTGAGGCTAGACCATTCTTCTGTGCTAGTCCAGTCACCTGAGGCTAGACCATTCTTCTGTGCTAGTCCAGTCACCTGAGGCTAGACCATTCTTCTGTGCTACTCCAGTCACCTGAGCTACTTGTCACCGTTCAGGGGGAGTGCAGGAGGGGGTTGGTGACACTGGGAGCAAAGACAGAGCTAGCCAACAGGAAGTCCGTACCCCTTCTCTTCCTGACTCTTCCTCATGTCTCAGGGAGGGCAACATGTCTGCCTCTGCTTAATTTTAACCCAGTTCCTACCCACTGAGGACAGAGAAGATTCTCCAACCTGAGTCGGCTGGGGAATCACCAAAAGGTTTCCCATCCCAGAGTTTGAGGTCGGGAGCAAGATACGTTTCTAGCAAGTTCTCAGGATATTCTGATGCCTCTGACCACAAGACACCCTGGGAAAGTGACCTGGGCTTTGAGGAGCTGGCGTAGCCATGGATGTGGTCACAGTTCTAAGCCCCCTACCCGGAAATCCTTGAAGTGGGAGAAAGTTGTGTCAAAGGTTTGCATCTGAGCGTCCATCAGCTCCTGGATCAGCGCCTGCTGTTCTTCTGTCAGCCCCTGCCCTCCAGGCGGTGGAGCCTCAATCTTTTCCCTCTTCTTCCTCTTGATCAAGGCCCGCCTCTGTTCCACAGCGGCATCAGACATGATCACTGTGTGTTAACAAAGAGGACTCGGTATATGTGCCCCGGCAGGGTCTTCTACCTCTCTCAACCCCCATACACTGCCAGGACAACAGTAATGACTGGGGACAAAAGGAATCACGCAGGGACAGCTGAGAGGAAATTGAGGACACAGCCCTGACCTGCATCTCCCACCACACTTCCTGTAACAGAGAACTGGTACCTTGAATCACCAAGTCCCACAGGCTCACAAATGCGCATGCGCTCAGGTGCTGTGGCGCAGACACACACTGGCGCCTCTGCTCTCTAGCAACTGCCCCATCCACCAAGCCTGAGCCGCCTGCTCCGCGGCCACTCACTCTCTTTCTTCATGCCGCTCTCCAGGCACTTGCGCAAACGGCAGGCCTGGCACTGCCGTCGTGTCTTCCGGGTGATCTCGCAGGTCCCCTTGCGGAAGGGGCACCTCAGCCGGACATTGCGTTTCATGGCCCTTCTGTGGGACAAGAAAGAGAATCAGGTAGTCTATGAGGGCCACTCAGCTCCGGGGCCAGACACTACAGGCCACATGACTGGTCTTCAGCCCCTGCCAGCAGCAGGTAGCGCACAGCAGGGATTTTATGGGGCAGGTGTAGATTGTTGCTCTACCCCAAGGTCAAGGACTCGAGAGAGGAGACTTTCTGAAGAAAATGAAGCTTGTGCTTTTCACCGGCACCTATAGCCCCCGAGTCTCTTCCGAGAACGAGTCAAATGCAGGCTCTAGGCCTTTTTCTTAAATACATCCCACCCTTCCTCGTAGCCTTGTTACTCGTGGTACCCATGGAGATGGTTTCTAACTGGGTTTCCCCTTGGAAGAGGAAGCTACAGAACATCCGTTCCCCCCACACATTGCTCCCACCCTCCACCGACCAGCAACTTCTTAACATATGAAACCCTTTCCCCTCTCGAGCTCCGACTGGTCTGGGGTGGGGAGGCTGGGAGTTCTATAGAGTAGAGTGCATGTATGTGGGGTGGGGGTCTTCTTTTGTCACCAGCCCGAAGGGTGCGGAAGGGCCACTGGCCTTGGTAGAGAGGCGCCTGCAGGCAGGCTGTAAGTGACGTCGGAAGTCTCAGACCACTTCTTTACAGCTCAGCCATCCTGAGTTTCCCACCAAAGACTGACGATCTATTGATGCCCCAACTTGGTTGTTCTTCATCTCCACATCTGGATGACCCAAGTGATGCCTTGGCTCTGGCCTCTCTCTGTTCTGCCAGTGTGGGAGCTGAGGGAAACTGACTTGGAAGGATAGAAACAGAGAGAGGGATGCTGGGAGCCCCGCACCTGAGGCTGAAGACACGGTGCCTGGCCGGCCTGAGCTCTGAAGCTTGTGGAGCTCAGACCATCCATCGGCCTGGGAGTATTGTCATGGGTGTCACACTCCCATCTCTGCAGACCTAGATAAGAAGCCTGATGCTACCCACAGTCCCCCCCCCCCAGGATGGCTAAAGGGGACCGGTGTACAGCAGAAGCACGCCGTGTATCAGATGCTGGCCTACATGTTTTGTATAGCTTTAGAGACTTGGTTTTCAAAACCAACCCCGAGATATATTCATCTGCCACCCCCTGGAGCAGTGAAGGAGACTGGTCATCGACAAAGGTCAGTGACAAACTTTGCTTGGTAAGTGACAAGTTTGCTTGACTAGGAGCCAAGTTCCCAAGCACAGATGCCGCACCTCCCTCTAGGTATGCCAGGATGGCACCCAAACAGGGAGGATTCTCACACCCCCAGGAGCAGTCCATGTAGAAGCCAGGTTTTCTGTCTTGAAGAACCAGAACCTGCCTTCGTGAGTGGGTTTGTGGTACGTGCTTAGCTCAGCTCAATTTAACCGCTGTTCTTTGCTACTGATTCAGAAGTAGGCTGAAGCCAGCTCTAACCTACATGATAGGGTGGTGTCTTCCAGACCAAATTTTTTTACCCCTGGGATAAGCATCCTTTTTACTGTGTGGGTTTCCTGGCCCTATGCTTTTCCAAGTGAAGCCAGACTACAACCAGAGCTCTTGGGTTGGCAAAACAGAAAAATGCAGGCTCCTCAGCTAAGGAGACTCAGATTTCTCATTTCAGTCGGTCTCACCATTCTCTTATGGTCCCACGAGTCGATCTAAGTGTTCTGTGACCTGTGACTGGATGTGGCTTGGCACTCCTGAGGTGTGTTACTCCACTGCAGCCCATGCAGTCAATGATCGTGTCTCCTGGATCGTTGTGCCTTTGGATCTATCCTGGTAGAGTTAGCCCTAGCGACCTGAGATTAATCCCCCAAGTAACCCCATGACTGCATTATCCCCAAAGTCAGGGATCTGGAGACACTGGCCTGATCATATCATAGGGTTTGCTGCATGGCCCCTTTGGAATCATCAAGGACCATAAGTTCTCCTGTGAGGGACAAACCCTGCTGAGCTCCTTTCCATATGATGACTAGCACCCCACATCTTTGGGATTGCAGGATGGGGCCTTGGCTTGAACATTCATTTCCATTCAGAAGACTAATCACTACCAAAAACTCGGGGGTGGGGGTGACTGCCAAGTTAGACTGGAACCTTCCACCCTCGGGGGGATAAGGGAGGCTCAAAAGACTCACGATGCTCACAAAATGAAAGACTCCAGACACCCCTCTTCCCAAAGTTATATAAACAATAAGCAATTTCTAGGGGAGAGGAGACTCGGGGTGGGGGGGGTTGGCTAACTGCAAACTGTGCAGGGAAACCTCACTGATGCTGCTCCTGTCAGACATCCACTGGGATACGGCGGGACCTTTCAGTGCTACCCCTGCCCAAGTCATCCACGATCCTGGAATTAACCCCTCAGCCAAGTGTCTCCAAGAAACTCAGCCATTCAGCAAGCTAGACCTCTGTGGAATCATTTCTTTGATCTGTCACCAACTGCCCAACCTGAGGTACATAGTTGTTCAGGTCTCCTCTGGAAGGGTTTGGTGACGCATGGGTACTTGAGCAAGGACCAACAGAACCAAAGTGTGTGTGGGAGGACCAATTTCATGGCCCCCAAAGAGAGGGATAAGAGATGCGGCTCAGGCTGAGCTATCTGGGAGTAGAGAATCCTTGGGGGAGGACCCCGGGTAGCTGTTTTCCTCTACATGACACAGAGTGACAAATCCCCTCGGTAAATGGGGACTGACGCTCAAGTATGGGGACACTCTGCAAACTGATGATGGGCCAGAGAGCCCCGTTGGAAAGGGAGGAAGTATATTGAGAAAGAAACACAGGTAACACCCTAACATCATCCACACCAGTGGATGAGAAATATGGACAGAGTGAGTGAGGGGTGGACGTTTGGCTTGTCATCTCTTACACCTGGAAAGACCTATGAGGAAGAAAAGAGGTCTTCCTGGGATCCCAAACTGGGAAGGCATGGAGAGAAATGGACTATAAGGGGTGAGGGGAGGTGGGGTAGGAATGATAGAAGACCTTGTTCAGTTCAGTCTTTAATACAGAGGAAGAGAGAAATCCCATGATTCAGCACTGAGAGTCCTTGATAATGGCCCACCTCAGGAAACCATGATAACCAGGAAACACAATGTCTTAGATCCGAGTGAACTGAGAAAGACAAAAACAAGGAATGAGAGAGCCTCTCGCACTCTGGCTTTTGAGGCTGTGGGACGTGTGAGTAGCTGGGACCAATCTGAGTAAGGTAGAAGTGGCGAGATTGAGCGTCATTTCTGGGAGGCAAAAGCTGCGTAACCGGAAGCCATATGAGGAATGTTGGTTCCTCAGGGAGTGGTTCATGTGTCCATCGCACGATTTTCTATCACTGGCAGAGTCCCCATGGATGTGGGGACTAGAAGGCAGAGGAACAATAGGGGCCGTTACTGAGAGAATTAAGCACGAGACAGGCAGGGGTTTTAGTTCCATTTTGTAGGCCAGGTAGGAGTGTACTGACATGAGAATTAAGAAGTTAAAAGGTTCCTTAATAAGGACCTCAGGGATATCATGGGGCTTTAGCTTTGCTGTGCCCTGTGGTTAGGATAGGATCTTTACGGGGTAGAGGAGGCTTTGGTGGATCTGAACAATTTAGACTGTTGTGTAAATGGGGTTCTTAAGGTGCTAAAGCATTAAAGGGAGATGAAATACGGGGAAAGTGAATGATTACAGGTGGCCCCACCGTAACCCCGGGTATGAACAAAGAAGATGCAGAATTGGACCTCTGTCAGATGCTCCTCTGATTGGGGTGCCAAATGCTGCCCACAATGAGGGCCATGCTTGGAAATCCCAAGCACCGAGTTGAATGGTGGACTCCTCGTTCCCTTACTCACGTGTAAAGCACTTGGGTTTTATTAGGATCCTCAACCAAGCGAATCCTATTTCATGACATATCCCAAAGGACTGGGAGAGTGGACAGCAGTGGACAGAGACAGGGACCGTGGGGTAGGTGAGAAGGACTAAGCTCGTCCCAGGACTGGGTCACTGTCCTCCCTCCGCAAAGTAGAGCTTACTGAATGCATTTCTCCCCTGGTTGGGCAGGAAGGGAGCCTGGGAAGCTGCCGACCTCAGGCTGCGGCTATGTAACAATATTGATTCCATCAGGGAACTGGAAGAGGTGGGCATTATTCCTGACTGATGCCTTTCCAGCAGTGCAGAGTGGACTGAGAGGAAGCAGATGACTGGAGGGGAATCTGGTTGGATTGGAGGGGAATGGGCCATGCTCTTCCCCTAGCATCCACTGCACCCAACACTGCTCTTCCTGACAAAACAACTAATACAAGTGATGGAGCCCCCCCAATGCTGTCCTGGACCTTGCTAACACTCTCTCCCCCATCCCTTAGCTGCTGAGTGCCAAGAGCGGTTTGCATTCTCCAGGACCATCAGAGAGGACTTATTACCTCCAGGATCACCTCCATAGTCTTGCTGTTTGCTGTGAAAGGGTGGCCCTCGCTTTGTTAATCCCATCCCTCTGTAAGACGAGGCTTCATTACACAGGTGATACGATGTTAGCCCCTGAGTAGCTTACACCAGTTAAAGGTTTAGAGAAGCGTCTGAAACACACGCCAGTACATTTAAAGAAATGCGGGTGGAAATCAGCTAGCACCAGGCAGGAAGTTCTTAGGAACACATGGCCGGGCGAGACGCCGACAGTAGACGATGGTATTGTTGAAAAGATTCTACAGCACCTGTGCCTGTGGGTGTACAATGGCTACCGGTGTTCTTGGAGCTCCTGGGGTCTTGGTGACGTTTGTACTCCATGTTATCCAGGTTGCCTATCCTTCGTGTAACTTGATAAGAGGGAGGTACTGTGCGGATTGGTTCAGAAAGAAGTTAAGAAAGATCGATACTTGTAGCTCACAATGCCTCAGGATCCCTTTGTGCTAGAAGTCACCAGCAACTTAGAGGGCTGGAAGGAAGGGCATGACAAAAGCCACCTGAACAAGCAGTTCTGGTGTGGTGCTAACCCACATCGGAGAGGGAGGTCACTAGAACAGCAGTGACAAGGCGTCTGTGAGACTTAAGAGCAGGACCGGTCACCAGCTGTGCTGCGGCGATGGTGACAGCATCTCGTATGACCAGGTTCTGGACCGAAGGCCATTTGGATGACACAGAATCAGATGCTGCAGAGGTGGCATGCTTGTTCACGGCTGCGTGGTGTGCCATCTCCTCTGCCACCCGGGCCGTGATGTCAGCACTGGGACCAGTGTTTTTCTGAGTTTTCAGAACCCCACCCCCAAGTAAACCAACATCTGGGCCAAAGGAAGTGGTGTAAAGGTCAACACCTACTCTCGTAGCGCCTGATACCCAGGCGGCCCGCACAAGTAGGGACGACAAACAGGAATGGATGGCTGCTGCCATAGAGACGAACACTGACACCAAGTGGCTGATGGGAGGAGGAGGAAGAGTAGCTGGTGAGCAACTCGAATGACCGTAGCTCATGAGACAAGGCCAGAACAGTCCGTGCTGGACGTGCAGAGGCCTGACCTGAAGGATGACTCGCTGGGGAAATGGAGGACTCGGAGTTGTTGGTCTGGCCACAGTGAGGACAAACAGATGTGGAAGGGGCTATGTAATAGCATTCGACAACAGACAGAGCCCCTCATAGTTTTCAGTGAGCACACACACCCCATTGAGTCTCCTCAGAAAGCAGATGGGCTTACCCAAATACGGGCCATCTGGCCTCAGGCCCCAGTAGAGGTCGTTCATTTGATTCCTACACCGTCTGGTCAGAGGGCAGCTAGCAAAGGTTAGGAAACAGATAAAAGTCACTGTATTCTCGTGAGGTGTCCTGATATTCTGCATAGTATCCAGACATGTAAGGCTTGTTCCCGATCGCGGCCTCAACAGATGGATGCTATTGGTGGTGCAAATATGTAGTTCAGCCTATTCGACCTATCTCATCTAGGATTCGCAGATAGAGTACAAGGCCTAGGCTTATGAAACATGCTCTCGTGTGTAGACATAGCCACAGGCCTCTTCCAAGCATTCCCATGCAAATAAACAATGAGTGAAGCTACTCTTCAGGGTCTCTTATAAATCCCAGTGTTCTGTGTTGGATTTCCCGAGGAACTGACAAGAATAGTTATTTCAGAATTAATGATGCAAAAACTGGGGTGAAGGCAACCAGATTCAATTCACTGGAATTCCATAACCCTACACGCACTGAGTTGATTTAAAGAATAAGTTATTACAGCAGAAATTAAAGACTATAAACAAAAGGTACTGTGTGTGTGTGTGTGTGTGTGTGTGTGTGTGTGTGTGTGTGTGTTGTATAAAAAGGTACTCTCAGGGTCATACAATCATTGAAAGAAAATCTCAGTGCCAGAGGTGGGTTACCTCCTCACATTTTTCTGACTAGGTAGGCCCTACATACTGTAGACTATTGCACTCTTGCATGGTGGAATTAGATGGTCAATTTCTACTGGAATACACTTCATGCTTTAATTGTAAATGTGGAGAAACCAAGCTGGCGCTGAGCTGGAAGCTTGTTCTGGACGACTGGCTTGCATGATATTGGAAAGTGCTGTGCAAGCTACTGGAAGAGAATTGTTGCTGACAGTCCTACCCCCTTAAGTCACTGTGTGCTCTGCTACAAGCATGGCGGGCAAGATAGGCCTGCCGGTGCAGTAGTGGCCCAATGTCATGGATGCAACCAGTATCTTTCTATTGGCTTTATGGCCAGATCCATAGGAGGGAATACTTCTTTAGTACTTAAGCCAGGGCAAAATCTTACAACTAGAGAGAGTATAGGTCTCACTTGAAGGTGACTGCTATGGCTTTGTTAAACATGTATGTGCCTAGCAATTTTATTCGAGTAATGGCGGTTTTCTTTGTTTTTGTTTTGTGTCTTTTGACTCATCGATTTAAGACAAACTAGAATTATCTGGGAAGAGACACCTGAGTTGAGAAAACGGAGATTGGCCGGTGCCTGAGTCTGTGGAGCATTTTCTTGATCAATGACTGAGAGGGAAGGGTCCAGCCCATGGTGGTTTGTGCCCTTCTAACCTGTGTAGGTTGTAGAAGAAAGGTAAGCTAGGAGGAAGAAGGCAGACTGTGTATTCCTCCATGCATTCTGATTCGGTTCTTACTTTATACCTTTATATCGCTGCCCTGAGTTTCTGTCCTGACTTATCTTCATAATGAACTGACTTAGACATGTGGGCCAAATGAATCTTCCCCTTTTCAAGTCGCCTTTGGTCACAGTGTTCTATCCCAGCAGTAGAAAACTTCTGCTAAATTCCCTAAATGTCCCTACAGATCACCGCTTGCTGTCAGCCTTAGTTGTTGAAACTTTTTGCAGTGAGTGGTGGTTACTTTAGAGATTCATAACCAGTCAAATTAGCATCAGTGTCATTGCCATTGCCTGGTGGCCCAGTGCTTCTAGGCCAATGAAAGGAAATAATCAGACATGCATATTATCCATTCCACGACTCAGGGAACTTTTCAGAGGACTGGGAAAGAATGTAGGAGCTGAAGGAGGAAGTCCTTTGGATTGTAACAGTTCCCTGCCCGGATATAGGAGGCAGATTCACAACACTTGGGAAGGTCATTAAGTTAGAAGTTGCAAACTCAAAAGGGACTTTCAAAGGTTATATAAAGTGTAAGCAGAGGGGACTCTGTTCTGGAGTTGCCTGCAAGTCGTGAAGAGAAATATCAATAATGTATCTTCAACTAGGGTCTGAATGGAGACACCTCAGGACTTAAGAATGATATAAATCTACTGGTTCGCCGAGCTAGACTTGGGTAGAATAATTTCTTGGTGTATTGCTGATAGCCTAGTCATAGCGAATAGATGTTTGTTGATGTCCTCCCAAGAGAAGTTACCCAAAATCTGCTGTCTTGGAAATATAGGACTGTCTGAAGTATGGCCTTGAGCTGAGAACTGTAGACCTTCTCTGTTTCTGAAGGTCCCGCCTTGGATCTGAGTCCCAATGCTGAAAGTGGCTTTGCTGAATTGTCGCTGGTCTTTCTAGTCTTCATCTGGATGTTGGTGAACCTTTTCTCCAGACCTAACATGCTGTGAAGTAGGACATTTTTTTCCCTCTTTTGAATCAGTTTGGTTTAGTTTGTTAAATTTTTTGATTTTTTTTAAAACTCTGTTTCTAGATGGAACTATCTTAGTTTTGATTTACTTTATGCCATCCCTTTCTTAACAAGTGTACTGTAAGAGTGATTTGAATACTTGCCTTTTACATTTTTTATTTTACTTATTTATTTTTACTTTTTTACTGACCTTTTATTTTACTCAAGAACACATAGAGGAACAAAGTGTTAACTTAATGGAAATGATCCTTTCCTGGATAGAAGATGAAAGAATCCTTGAAGATGAGGATTCTTCTGAAGTATACGTGGCTCTCTTGGAGTACTTAGGAGGGTAGGCTTGGGTTCACCACATGGCCCCAGATCAAGCTGAGACCTACAGACATTGTCCAGCAAGTTCACGGAAAAACCCAAGTTAGATGTGACCTAGTGTGTCGATACGGCAAGTGCATGAGGGTTGATAGGTGATCATACCTGAAAAATCCCTTACATCCTTCACACGTCATGACATTGAAGTGATAGCCATTGGCCTTGTCCCCACATACACGGCAGATTTGAAGACCTCCATCTTCCTCATCTACGTTGATAGGCTCTTCCAAGACAGAATCTGCTTCTTCACGTTGTACAAGGCCAACACGGTTCCACCTCTCCTCAGGTCTCATCTCCAGGTTTACATCTGTGCGTCCTGGACTAGAAGGGAAAAACACAGAATGAAAGGTTTGTTCAGGGAGATGCTGGGAACCCTCCTCCTTTTGAGTAAGACTCGCGTGTGGGATCGATGCTAGACCTGCCATCCCACGGGGAAAGTGTGAGTGTTGGAATTGGTGTTAAGAAAAATGTGACTGTGACATTTTTAAGCACAGTAGGGACCCTAGACAGAACACTTATGCCAGAATATGGGCAAGAGCTTATTACAGGAGGAAGAAATGAGAAGACGCTGTCGGGATTGGACCATGGAGGCACTGAGTAGACTGAAGGGGTCACACTTGATCAATGGCTAGCAAACTCATGGGAATGATTGGCATTCAGTATCATTTCTGGGGCTGGGGAGATCTTGGGAAGATGACAGCCTTTGGGTGCATTGTAGCTCAGAATTCCACACAGAGAGAAAAAGGCTATGCCAAAATAAGGTTTTCAATTGAATACCAGACCCTGAGGGTAAAGCAGAGTCGCACTGCAGGAATCATCTCTGACCTCCCCTACACTTGTCTGTGGGAGTCCTCTTTTCACGGTCAGAAAAACAGACAGGTACCAGGACCCCAGAGAAGCCAGTACCCCTAAATCTAAAATCCGGACCAGTCTGAAAAGATATAAGGGAAGGCAGGGGCATGGGAACAACTCCCCACATCAGAGTTTCAGAGCCATCTCTTCCCTGAGTGCAGTCGCTTTGAACCTCATCTAGAAAGGAAAGAGGAGGAGGAGGAGGAGGAAGTAGAGGAGGAAGAGGAGGAAGAAGAGGAAGAAGAGGAGGAGGAAGAAGAAGAAGAAGAGGAGGATGAAGAGGAGGAAGAGGAAGAAGAAGAGGAGGAAGAGGAGGATGAGGAGGAGGAGGGAGGAGGAGGAGGAAGAGGAAAGAAGGAGGAGGAAAAAAGGAGGAGGAAGAGGGAGAGGAGGAGGAGGAAGAGGAGGGGGAGGGGGAAGGGGGAGGAGACCCAGAAGTCTGGGGAGGAAGTTTGGGTAAAAGAGCAGACAGAACCTCCTTCCCTGCCACATGATCCCCATGCAATCTAGAAGAGGCTTATCTTAGAGGTTAAGTCCACTGTCAAGGGAGGTCAGCACAGGGGCTCAGGGCAAGAACTGAAGCAAGAGAGCTGCTTACTGTCTCCCAGGTTCACGGTCAGCTGTCTTTTTTTATAAAGCCCAGGCCCTGTCCTGCCTAGAGACGGCATGCCCACAGAGGGCTGGGCTCTCCTATAGCAATTAGCAATAAGGAAAATGCCTTACAGGTTAATCTGAGGGAAGCAATTCTTCTGGTGAGGTTCCTGAAGGGTTAATCACTTGACTGCCTCAGGTTGGCTGTGAAAATCAAGTCTGGAAAGCTGACTTGACAATTAGCACCTGTGGGCTGTTAGGCTCCTGGCCGCCTCTGATAAGATCAGCATTTGTACCACAGTTGGCTTTTACCCATTGGAGAGACTGGAGGCGGCAGGAGAGTTGAACCACGGGAATCTCCCATCCCCAAAGCTCCTTTTCCACCTCTTCTATGTCCAAGTTGCCTCCATCCATCCTGATCTGACAGTCCCCTCTTCCCAAGTAACTCTAGGTTGGTGTCAGGTTGACAGTGGAGGCTAACTGTGTCACTACTCAAAGGCCAGCTAACCTTGAGGAGGTAATGTCACCTATCCCCCAATTCAGCTGAGTCAGCTGTGAAAAGTTTCCCAGGTCAACAGGATTTCCATTCCCAAAAGCTCTTCCCCCAGGGGTTCAGACCCTCCCAGCCCATCTGTCACCCTCTGGATGATAAGCCAGGGAGAAGGTGCTCCTCCCTTCCCTCTTCCTCATGGAAGCCAGGGCTCCGAGGGCAGAAAAGAAACATTTCAGAAGAGGAGAGAATATTTGCAGACTGTTTATCTGACAACAGATTGACATCCAGTCTAAGGAACTCAACACAAAACAGAGGAAAGGTTCTACATCAGACAAAATGAGGCCGTGAGCTAGGTGTAACAGGCACATTATGCCTGGCATCCACCCAAGTTTACAAAAAGATCCTTTTCAAAAGGGGAGGGGAAGACTGTATAAATTTTCTGAATAGACTTATAATCCCCCAGCACCACAGGACCTGAATGGAATTCCCTCCCACTTCTAGCAGTCACATCTAGGGGTCTCCTTCTCCCCAGCAACCCTGAGCAGCTCAGGAGAGGTGTGGCGCTCATTTCCCTGAACCACAGACCTCACTGGAGCTAGTTGGTCAGATTAGTGCCCCCCCCAACCCAACCACCATCATCCTTCCTCTGACATCCTCTAACCCTGGCCTCTCAGAACAGAAGTGCATTTCCTACTACCTCAGGATCTCAGGACCTCGGTAGAGCCTGGTTTGCAACTAAAAGGCCTTTTCTCCTTCCTGCTAGCATCCTAACTCCCAGCCCTCCAGGGTGGAGATTGTTTTCAGCATCCTCGTTGTCTCCCTCATTCCATCACTCTAACCTCTAGCCCTTCAGGATCCACACGTAATTCACCGTCCTGCATCTTGAGACCTGTATAAAACCTCTACTACTGAGATTAGTGCCACACCTCCCTCCCTCCCTCCAGCAGCCTAACCACAAATACCTCAGAAACCAAATGGAACCTGTTCTCAGAGCATCAGAACCCGAGTGGGCTCACTCCCCAGGTTTCAGTCACACACTTTCAGTATCCTAGCTCCCAGTGCCCCAGGACCCAGTTGGCAGTCACTCCCTAGGTCTGAGACTACATTTTCTAGTCTCTGGCATTCCAGTCCTCAGCATCTCAGGACCCAAGCAGAGCTCACTCCCCGTGCGAGAGGCCTCTGGTGTCTGATACCCACAGCATCTCAGCATCTGGACAGAGCTAACAGCCCAGGTTAGGAACCACACCTGTGCCTCCCTCCCACCCCTCTAACTTCCCTTTTCCTGTGCCGAGCACTTTCTACTCCCTACGTCAGAGATCATACACATCTCATCTCTCTTTGCCCCCCTCATCTCTGCCCTCCTAGGTGGTGTGGCAAATCTGCCTACTCCTCCTATTAGAGGCTCTGCCTGTGTCCCAGCTCCCAGCAATTAGGTACCTGCTTAAAGCACTGGTTCACATCTCAGGTCAGAGGCTACAACCTTTACAACTCTGGCAACCCATACCCGTCTCTGCCCAACTCACACGGAGTACCCACTTGTGAGGTCAGAGGCCACACCTTCTCCTATCCAATCCGGGGACCCCTCTCCTATAGAGTCAGTACCAAACACCCTCAAGACTGAACTTCGAATAACCCAGCTGAGCCTAACCAGTCCAGGGTTAGCATCAGGCAAAGACTCAAATAAACATGAAACATAGGTGATGGGAGCCACACACCAAAAGTCACAAGGTGAACCCACATATGTGTGGCCCAGGAGTGACACTATTAGGAGGTGTGGCCTTGTTGGAGGAAGTGTGTCAGTGTAGGGATGCATAATGGGACTCTCTTCCTAACTATGTGAGAGCCAGTCTTCTCCTGGAGGCCTTCAGTTGAAGATGTAGAACTCTCAGCTCCTCCTGCACCATGCCTGCCTGGATGCTGCCATGCTCCCGCCTTGATGATAATGGAGTGAACCTCTGAACCAGTAAGCCAGCCTCAGTTAAATGTTGTCCTTATAAGACTTGTCTTAGTCATGGTGTCGTTCACAGCAATGGAAACCCTAACTAAGACAGTGAAGGTTGCACAACTCCCACCGTAAAGCCACAGGCGGCATAGAAACCCGAGACACTATGTCTCCTCCAAAGAAAAGGTAAGGAACTTGAAGACCGATTTAGAGGGGATTCCAGACAAGGAACTTAAAGGAAGAGTCATAAATATTCTTGAAAGAATTCACAGGCATCAGAATGAATTAAAGAGGACAGAAGTAAATTCCTAAAAATGAATTCCAGAGACCCCAAATGGACAGATGAATGAATGAAGAGGCAACCCGGGATATGAAGAGAGAATTCAGTAAGAGGAAACAGTGAAGAGGACCAGAGATAAATGAAGCTGAGGGTGGAAAACTAAATGAGCCAAACAAAAGGCTTAATGGAAAGTCTCGGCCAGAGACTAGATCATGTTGATGTCAGAATGCCAGGGATTAATGACAAGGCACAGGGATTGGACCAACGATAGTGAAGAACTTAAGAAAGCAAACTGCATTACTGGAACAGAGATCTTCAAGACACCATGAAAAGACCAAACCTTTGACTTACAGGCATAGGAGAGTAACGCCATGCCAAAGGCAGAGAAAATATTTTCAATAAAACCATAGAAGAAATGTAACCAAATCTATGAGAAGAGTTGCCTGTCTAGGTATGAGGCCCATGGAACAGAAAATGGACCCGAGAAGAAACATCTCACATCATATTGCAGTTAAAACGTTAAATAGCACAAAACAAAGACAGCCGTGAGAGAAGGGTCAATAGCATTTTCTTTCTTTCTTTGTATTAAGAAACCTTTTTATACATAGAACAAAGTTATCATTTTAAATCTGGATACATTTTATAAAGCCAAGAGATAACGTAGTAAGCCAGCAACAGCCTTAGAAGGCAGCACCCTGTTCTAATCATGTGCAATAAAATTCTTTGTTCAAAAATGACTAACAACTACTACAGACATTTCAGGAATCCTTGGGGAAGTCCTATAGACTTACTGTTGAAACTCAGGGACTTTTACAATCACAAAGTGCTATGGTGACCTGCAAGTGTCACTTCTAGTAGGAAAGTGTTGATATTACTTGCTTCTTTAAGGTATTGTGTCGTTTTATCTGAGATTGAATCACATCATCATGCATCATTAAGACAGAGGAGTGAAAAAACTCAACATAGATCCCAGAAGTCCCCTAGTGAGTAAGACTCACTAGGCTCCACAGTTCCTGAGAGAAACTAAACAGTAAATCAGCTGAGAGTCTCCTCAGACAAGCCCAGACTGAAGGGACCGGTATCAGTTCGAGACCCCAACACCAAGCTCTCAGCACAAGGAGATTTATTTGCTCCAGAAGGACAAAGGGCAGGGAGTAAGTGACAAAGACAGGAGATGGAGGACAAGGGAGAAGAGGGAGGGAACAAGGGATGTGGGGAAGGGATATTTGTCCTGGGGAAGTTGAGGCGGGGGGGGGGGTTGGACATAAAGGACTACCTCTGGACAGAGAAGAGACAGGTATGACTATAGGCAAAACACAGTTTATAAAGTTACACGGGACAACACTGTATTAGGATGAGGTATCTAATTTTGATTGGTCATGTTAATTAGGTGAGTCAAAGGAGGCTTTTGATTGCTGGGCTTCAGTACTGTGATAGCTGGATCTTGGTAGTCAGCCTCAGGAGGAGGAAGAGGCCAAATAAGGAAGCAGACCTTTGAGGCTAGCTCAAGGAATGTAAGCTAATGATTTTTCGCAGGGCGGAAGGCATAGTGGATGGGCACGGCATGCCAGAGCGGTGTTTGCCATGCTCAGACAGCTGGAGTCCCTTCCCAGACATCTTGAAAAAACAGAGACACCCCAAGCTGCCTGGAAAAAAGCAGATAAAGACCTAAGAAGAAATGTTGTATAAATACTCCAGCTACTCCTGAAATAAGAATTATGGGGCATATACTGTGAAGCTGCTCATTTGCATGGGTCATATAATCTCTCTCTCTCTCTCTCTCTCTCTCTCTCTCTCTCTCTCTTCTCTCTATACATATACAGACAGAGAATACATCAAAGCAATAATGAAGTCTATGTAGGTACCAACCACTTCATACAGGGAAATAAAACACTGGGCACTCATCCCACTGGGAATACCACATATATGCGCGCACGCGCACACACACACACACACACACACACACACACACACACACATGCACACATGCATACCACACATATGCACACAAGCACACAAACAACATACACACGCATGCACACTACACATGTGCACACACACAAACAACATACACACACATGCACACCACACATATGCACACACACATGCTCCATTACACAGAGGTACTTGGGGATAAGGGTTGTTTGTGGGCGTGGGTGGGTACGAGCATTCTCACACCACCTCGAACACAGACCTCTTCACCATTTTTCACAGCTGACTTTTCAATGGAAGTTTTAGAAGCCAGATGTCCAGAGTAATGCATTTCGGGTTCTGAAAGGACACAGATGTAAGCCCAGACTAGTGAATGTGTGCAGCGAAGTTCTCAGTCATGACTGAAGGATAGAGAAAAAATTCTCATGATAAAAGGAGGCTAAAAGAACTTATGACCATGAAACCGTCCCTATAGAAGACGCTGGAAGAAATGCTTCAGTTTGCGCATGAAGGGGGGAAAATTTCAACAACATCCAAAAGACCTAATGGGAAAAAACAGTGCTGGGACAGTTTAAGCAAAAGAGACTAAAAAAACACTGCAAAATCAACAAGATGATAAGAATCATCACACTTTTCAGTGACCTTCTCAATTGATGGTCTCAATTTCTTAATCAAAGACACTGACTAGTTTATGAATTAGAAGACAACCCAATATTTTGCTGTCTATAAGAACTATAACCCCAACATGGACACTGCCTTAAGTTAAAGGGTATAAGAAGATGTTTCAAGCAAATGGAGTCCGGAAAGAAGCAAGCCTCACTGTTCTAACGAAATAAACCTTAAACCAAAACTGATCAGAACAGGTAAAGCGAGCGGGTGGTGGGGGTGCACAGCTTTAATCCCATTGCTTGGGAGGGGGAGGCAGGTAGATCTTTGAGTCTCAGGCCAGCCTGGTCTACAGAGTGAGTTGTAGAACAGCCAGGCAGGGCTACATAGAAAAATCCCCGTCTCAAAAAAAAAAGACAGAAGAAAAAGTAGTGGAAGAAAAGGAAGAACAGGGAGAAAGAGAAGAGGAAGAGGGAGAGGAGGAGGGAGAAGAGGGGGAGGAGAAGGAGAAGGGAGGGAGGAGGGAGGGGAGGAGGGAGAAGGAGGGGGGGGGAGGAGGGGAGGAGGGAGGAGGACGGGGAGGAGGAAGGGGGTAGGACAGTCAAGAGGATATAGAAATTTCAAAATGTAAATACAGGAAACTCAAGTGTATCCAACTTCATAAAACAAATACCATTGGATGGAAAGCCACGAATGATGTTTACAAGCTGAGAGTATTGTAAACAGATGGCCAGAATCGAAAAGGGCCTCAGTTTCCCCAGGCCTCATTCTCATGTGTCCAAGTCACTGCTGTAATGAGACACCATGACCAAGGCAACTCTTATAAAGAAAAGCATTTAACTGGGGCTGGCTTACAGGGTCAGGGTTTAGTCCATTGTCATCACGGTGGAAAGCATGGTGGCGTCCAGGCGGGCGTGATGTTGGAGAAGTAACTGAGCATTCTACATCCGGATCCGAAGGCAGCAGGAAAGAGTGACTCTGGGCCTGGCCTGAGCATTTGAAGCCCCAAAGCCCCCCCCCCCGTGACATCATTTCTACAAGTCCGCACCTCCTAATCCTTATTCGGTAACACCACACCCTAAACACCAAGCATTCCAAACGAGGAGCCTATGGGGGACGTTCCTATCCAAGCCGCAGCATGGCATCCTGCTCATTCTGCAGTGACCAGCCTTTGACTCTGCCTGTTTGTGTTGGACGCATTTTCTTTTACTGAGTGTCTAGTTCCGGCTGCCTCTCAGGTCACCTCTGAAGAGCCTCACAGGGAAGACGCTCAGCAGGGTCCTTCAGCAGGCTGTGTCCTGAACTGCCAGAGGCCCAGAGCTCCACAGACTCCTGTGAGGCAGCAGCTGCCTTCGCAGGGGCACCTGTACCTTCCACTCCTCATACTCACAGCTAAATAGCCATCCAGCCTGCTTGGGGGCAGCATAAGAACAACGCAGTTTTTACATAGGCAGTACAGATCAGGGCTCCTTGGGTGGACTTTCTTCCGTTTTGAAGGAGTGTATTGAGATCATTGTTCTGAAAATGCCTACAGCACACACAGAGTCTGTGCTGAGAGGCCTCAAGGGACAATAAAGAGAGAGGCAGATGCTCTCTTTCTCCCTGCAGTGTTTCCCTTCCTAGTTCTTGAAAGGACAATGGCAATGTATCTTTTCTGACTAGGACACAAACAGCTGGGGCTGGAGAGAGGGCTCGGCTTACCGAGGGCCCCAATTCAGTTCCCAGCACCCAAATGGTGCCTGGGCATCGGACACCCTGTTCTGCAGGCATCAGACACGCATGTGATCAGAACATGCATGCAGGCATAATACACATACAAATAAAAAAAATACCCAAACCAACACAAACAGCAAAACTTTTAAAAGCCAGAGGTGACATGTGCCTTCTTCCTAAAGTAATAACAGCGGTCTGACTCGTCCAAAACTAGTGGTACATGCTCTAAAGAAGCACACTTTATCTCAGGGAAATCGGGAAGGAAAGAGCATGCCTGCGTTACCAGAACTGTTAATAATTTATTAGTCAAGGAGCTGCTCTGTGCAGTAAAACAAGAGACAAAAAACAAAACAAAACAAAAACAAAAAAACAAGACATAACTCTCAAAGCAAAACTAACATGGCTTCAAATTTCCAGGAAAACCAGGTGGAAACTAAAAATTGGTTATTGTTCAGGAGCCTGATGATATGGGATAAATTCATAAAAACCGGCAGTTTCTGCCTGTGTCATCCGCAAATAACCAGTAATATGGAAGAATATAATCATACTCTGTGAGATGTGAGCAAAACATTCATAGGAACGTAGATGCCTGGGAGGAGAGCAAAACCTTACAACTGTAGAATGCGAAGGACCCATAGACTATAACAGTGAGCATTAGAAGGACCCCAGTTTAAGTCATAGCCTTGATATAATTCTCAAGGAATTTTAATTCCTTGTCGTAATTGGGAACTGAATTTGAGTCCTCAGCAAGAGGATCTGTTCTGATCTAAAGCAATTAGATCTTATTCAGGAGGAGATGGGAATGAAAAGGGGTCTCCTTTTGGTTTTTAAAGACGGGGTTTCGGGGTTGGGGATTTAGCTCAGTGGTAGAGCGCTTGCTAGGCAAGCGCAAGGCCCTGGGTTCGGTCCCCAGCTCTGAAAAAAAAAAAAAATTAAAGACGGGGTTTCTCTGTGTAGCCCCAGCTGTCCTGATACTCACTTTGTAGACCAGGCTACCCTCCAACTCACAGAGATGCTCCTGCCTCTGCCTTCCAAGTGCTGGGTCTACAGGCCTGTGCCACCACACCTGATCTGAGTCTGCAGTGTTTAAAGTAGTCGTTGATGGTTAACAGCAATGATAACTGAAACAAAAATTTAAAAATTCCCCATCGAAGGACACGTGTGTGGCTAGTTGTGTCAACTGACATGATCTGGGAAGAGAGAACCCGGGCCGAGGAATTGCCTGTCAGATTATCCCCCAAGCGTGTCTGTTTAGGGGGACGCAGCCCACTGTGGGTGGTGACAGCTCCAGGCAGGTGGTCGTGGGTTATAGAAGAAAGGCAAGCGTTCCTCTGTGGCCTCTGCTTCACCTCCTGCCTGACTCTCCTCCATGATGGTGGGTGAGCTGTAAACTGAGTGTTTCAGCGCAGCTATAGTCAGTCGAACTAGGGTGGTTGTCTTAGTAATCAAGCGTTCTGTTGATGTGAAGAGACACCATGACCATGGCAACTCCTATAAAGGCAAACATTTCATTGGGGCTGGCTTACAGTTTGAGAGGTTTAGTCCATTATTATCATGGTGGGAAGCATGGCAGCCTACAGACAGACATGGTGCTGGAGAAGCCAAGAGTTCTACATCGTGATCTGAAGGCAGCAGAAGGAAAATGTCTTCCACAGGCAGCCAGAAGGAGGCTCTGACTCTACACTGGCCAGACAGACTTGACCATATGTATGAGACCTCGAAGCTCCGCCTCTACAGTGACGCACTTGCTCTAACAAGGCTATGCCTCCTCCAATAAGGCCACACCTCCTAACAGTGCGACTCCCCATGGGCCAAGCATTCAAACCACCACAGTGATCTTTAAGAATATAGTAGGCAAGAAGTTGTGCAGTCAGCAAAAGGAAAAACAGTTTTCAGTGGCTTTCACTGAAAGAATATCTTTTATCCAGTATGATGTGTGATGTGTGGTGTGTGTGTGTGTGTGTGTGTGTGTGTGTATAAGTGTGTGTGTGTCTGTGTGTGTGTGTTAGTGTGTATGAGTGTGTGTATGTGAGTGTGTGTGTGTCTGTGTGAGTGTGTGTCTGTGTGTGTGTTTGTGTGTGTGTGTGTGTCTGTGTATGTGAGTGTATGTGAGTGTCTGTGTGTTTGTGTGTGAGTGTGTATGTGTGTGTGTGAGAGTATGTGAGTGTGTGTGTGTCTGTGTGAGTGTGTGTCTGTGTGTGTGTGTGTGTGTGTCTCTGTGTGTGTGTTTGTGAGTGTGTCTGTGTGTGTGTCAGTGACTGTGTCTGTGTGTCTGTGTGTATGTGTCTATGAGTGTGTGTGTTTGTGTGTGAGTGTGTGTGTATGTTTGTGTGTGAGTGTGTGTCTCTGTGTGTGTATGTTTGTGTGTGTGTGTGTGTTTATTCCAACTCATACATTCATTCCAGGACCTCTCAGGAAAGCTAAGTGTGAGGGTCAAAACAAAAAACCGAGGGGCAGGGGTTGGGGATTTAGCTCAATGGTAGAGCGCTTGCCTAGCAAGCGCAAGGCCCTGGGTTCAGTCCCCAGCTCCTAAAAAAAAGAAAAGGAAAAAAAAAAAACCCGAGGGGCATACCTGTAAATATCCTTGTCTGACTGGAGAGGTACGTGATGTACAATGATAGAAAATACCCCAGCACAGAATGATGGATCCCATACTCTCACTGCCAAGGTAGCCAAGAAACTGAGACTAGACAGCTCATGGGGCTAAGGGCAAACCTCACACTGCCCCTACTGAAGGAACAGCAATCAATGGCTCCCAGCGACGTATTGCTGTGTCTATAGATCAGTTCTCTGCTCAGCCCTCATCGGAGAAGATTCTCTTTGCAGTAGGTGGGAGTTAACACAGAGACCCACAACCGGACATACACAAGGAGTAAGGGACTTTGGATTACTCAGATCTAAATGGAACGTGTTTATCAAGATCCTCCGCTCAAGGCTCAGGAACCTGTTTGGAAGAAAAGGCAGAAAAATTCCAAGAGTCAGGGGTGGTGGATGAGTCCAAGGAAGCATGACCGACTGATACACACAGGAACTAACAGTGGTCGTGGCAGCAGATACAAGACCTGCACGTGCTCAAACAGAGTCCCAGAACTGCGAGGGGGAAGGAGAAATAGGATCCCACCATTAATCAAGAAGCTGTTTGCAACTGTTGTTGGAAAATGAAAATGGATGTAGCAACCTCACTTCACGGTGTGTTTGCTTTTGTTCTCTTCTCTTTTGTCTTATTCTCATTTGATGTCTTTTTTTTTATTTTTATTTTTGTATTTGTGATTTTTGAGAGAAAGAGACAGAGAGACAGAGACAGATTAAGAAACAGAAACAGAGACAGAGAACAAGAGAGAACAAAACTTGTCCCTACCAAGGGACATGTGGAGAAGGACAGACAGAAGATATCAGAAAACACTTTCAGTCCTGGGGAAAGTGAAAGGGAGGCAAGGGAGCTCCGAGAGGAACCTTTGGAGCTAAATATTTAGAAAGTGTGGGAGAGCAAAGGTGAGTCATGCAGTAATGTGGCCGTGCCACAGGCAGGAATCCCAGACAGCCATGGCGAGTCTTTGGAGCAAGAAAGAACAAGGTGTTCCACAGATTAGGCTGGGAAGTTGATCAGAGACAGGGTGAATAGCCAGTTCCTCTTAGATAGGAGAGGGAGGGAGACAAATCCTGGACAGGAATGGCCGGTGGCAGAGAAGAGGCTGGTCCCCGAGTGCTGGATCAGAACGAAAGCTCAAGACCTTGAATGCCTGGAGATTAGACACTAGAATTCAGGAGAGAGTGCTAAGAGACGACAGGGCAGCCTAATGGCGTGCACCTTTACACCCGCACTCAGGAGGCAGAGGCAGGAAGAGCTCTTGTGAATTCAAGGCCAGCCTGGTCTACGTAGTGAGGTCCAGGTCTGCCGAGGCTACATAGTGAGACCCTGGAGAGGAGAGGGAGAGGGGGGGGGGGAGGGAGAGGGGGGGAGGGGGAGGAGGGGAGAGGGGGGGGAGGGGAGGGGAGGGGGAGGGGGAGGAGAGGGGGAGGGGGGGGGGGAGAGGGAGAGAGGGAGAGGGAGGGGGGGAGAGGGAGGGGGAGAGAGAGAGGGAGAGAGAGGGAGAGGGAAGGAGAGGGAGAGAGGGAGAGAGGGAGGGAGAGGGGGAGGGGAGAGGAGAGAGGGCGAGGGGGAGAGGGAGGGAGGGAGAGGGAGAGGGGGAGGGAGAGGGAGAGGGAGAGGGAGAGGGAGAGGGGGGGAGGGAGAGGGGGAGGAAGAGGGAGGGGGAGAGGGAGAGGGAGAGGGAGAAGGGAGGGAGGGAGAGGGAGAGGGAGAGGGAGAGGGGGGGGAGAGGGAGGAGAGTGAGGGGAGAAGGACGGGAGAGGGAGGAGAGGGAGAGGAGGAGAAGGGGAGAGGAAGGAAGGGAGAGGGAGGAGAGGGAGAGGGAGGAGAGGGAGAGGAGAGGAAAGGGAGAGGGAGAGGGAGGAGAGGGAGAGGGAGGAGGAGAGGGAGAGAAGGAGGGGGAGGGAGGGAAGGAGAGAGGGAGGGAAGAGGGAGGAAAATGGGGCCCAAGAGAAACCAGGACTTGGATTAATTCCTTAAGGCAGCATGAGGCAAGAACAGAGACCATTGGTTGGTGCAAAAAGAATCAGAAAAATGGCCACAAGCTGCGGTTTGGGCACAATAAATAAATGAGGGTGACACAGCTGCCTGAGCAACTGGAACAAACCAGAATGGGAGGTTGACTAAGCCAACAGCATAATCCTCGAGGACTTTTCAGGGCTCATTCTGTCCTGCTCCCACCCCCAGACTCAGGAAGGCCAGGCTGTCTGACCTTGGCTTGTAACTGGGGGCACCCTTAAGAGCCTGCCTGCCCAAAGGCTCTCTAGGGTCTTGCCCAGGAGAGGGGCCATCACGGTGTCTGCATTTTACTCTTCCCCAGGTCCTTTGCTGTCCTGTGTCCTGACCATCCCAGCCACAAGCCAACTTCTGAGTCAGGAGTATTTGGGAGGTAAAATTCCTTGGGTGCTCAGCTTGGCCAATGGGCCCTCAGTCAGCTACTGTGAGCAGAGCTGACACCGTGTGCCCCCCCACCCCCAGGAAAACAATACCACCCTGGCTTGGTGGATCGATCTTGTAATTTTAGCACTCAGGATGCTGAGGCGGTAGGGACTATGGGTTGGAGTCTAGTCTAACCTACACTGAGAATCGCAAAAACCCCAAGATGCACAGGGGAAGAGAGAGACTGTGCCTCAAAAAAATCAACAAATCAGCAAAATGAACGGATGATTACAAGTACAAATAGAGGTACCAGAGAAGATGTGCATTTATGAGGGGAAACGGAAAAAAGAAATCACGAGAGATTACAAGTGTTAGGAAAGATGAATCAAATGTCACAAAGACCTGAAAAATAATATAACACTTAAATCAATCATGTAGCAAACTAGTCAGATTGTGCTTGGAGAAAGGGCCCTTCTAGGATAAGGGCCAAGGAAAGACAAAAAACATAACTCCCTCTCTAACCCCATCAGAAGAAGGCAATTACGTGAAGGGGCTCACATGGGGGTGTCCATAGCCCCTCTGCCCCTGATTACTACAAACTGCCCAGCCTCAACTTGCAGGAGGCTGCACGGTAGCCTTCCCTCTTGCTCCTCTGCCCACCCCAGAGGGCTCCCAATGGGACCAGGGTCAGACTTACAAAGAAAGTGTTTAGGGTCTTTTTGGAGCATGTGAGGAATGGTGGGTTTGTCCCCTAGGGACAAATGGCCTGCTGACTCATTCAGCTGCTGTCCTATTGAGCGTGGACATCAGGCACCCATGGAGACAGAGCTGCATTAAAGGGTTGACTGCTTTGATTTTCCGTACAGCTTGCCATACTCAAAGGCATTAAATAAAACACCGGGGGAAAACCAGTAAGACATAAGGAAGAACTGGCAGCCTCTCCTTTTCCTACAGAGATGTTGCTGTTGGTGAAGATGTAATACAGTCTGTTGAGGGTGCTTATGTGGCACCGTACAGGGTCACACCGGCCAGCTTCCAAGAGGACAGCGGGCTGCAAGCAGAGGGCAGAGCAAACAGAGTGATGTGTGGCCCAGGGCTGTTTGCAGGAGGTGAACGGACTGTTACCTAACCACTTAATGGTGCCCTTCAAGTTGAAGAAGGTTGCACAGAAAAAAAAAAAAAAACTATTATGCTCATCATAAAAGACGTGGCACACGTTTAAAACAAACAACAGAAACCCCCAAACCTAGAAGCACATCACTTCCCAAAGGAGACCGGCAAAGGTGTTCAACCTCTTTATACTCATCAGAAAACGATGCAAATCAAAAGTAAAACACGACACTGCCCCACATTTGTTAGGATGGTAGCCATCTCCAAGGCACTGGCAATGGTGCAGGGAAACCGGGGTTCTCTGCTGGGGCAGTGTGAAATGGTACCGCCACGATTAAAAAAATGGCACCCCAGTTCTCAACCGATGAATAATAGAATCACTACGTTATTGACAACCACTTCTAGGTCTAAGTAAAAACGACTGAAGTTGGCATCTTAAAGAGATGTTTCCACAGCCTTGGACGGCTTTGTGCAGCAGACCCAGAAGGTGGAAGGAACTCATGTGCATCACCAGATCGAATGGTGGGCCAAGGATTTGGCTTTCATGGTAGAGCTCTTGCCTTGATTGTACGCTCTAAGTACCACCAGGAAAACTACTGATCCCTTCGAAGAATGAACCAACAAGGTGGTGAAGTACTGGTTAACCCTGGAAGGAAGTCAATCCTACAATCCTACCATGTGCCATAGTACCGTGTACTGTAAGGTGCTATCGTATGTTATAGTACCGTGTACTGTGAGGTGCTACCATGTGCTATGGTACCGTGTACTGTGAGGTGCTACTGCCGTGAGGACAGTGTGCTAAACGAAATGCACCAACTGCAAAACAAACCACGCGTGGTTTTTCTTTGAGACATATGCATGGCCTGACTCAAAGAAACAGAAAGCATTTAAATAGCTGCAGAGGAAAGGAGTGGAGAGGTGTTTCGTGGGCACACGGATTTGAGGTCACAGGATGGAGACTTGCACAACAGTGTCAACATGCTTACCATGACTAGACCACAGTGAATTGTTAAGGGCAGATTCTGGGAGAAGGGCAGTCACTGCCCTCAGCTTGTACACCGATGACCTTCATTAGTTTCCAGTGGATTGATAGCTCCAGGCTCACGGCTGAATAGAGAGCCCTGGTTAAACTAAATGGCCACGAAGCCTGAAAGACAGGACTCTCGAGAAGGGGCTGGTAGGGATGAGGGAGGGGGTTGCTGGCGGGGGGGAATGAAATAAAAGAAGGTAGGGGGAGGGAGTTGTCAGAATACAATATATGCATATATGAAATGGTCAACGAACAAAACTAATTAAAAAAAATAGTTAAGTGGCTGAGGACGTGGGTCTGGGTAGAAGTTTGCCTACCACGAGGGAGAGCCTGAGTTCAAACCTAGCATTGCTAAAAATCCAGAAATTATTGTAATAAAAATTTGAGTACTTTTAACCCTATTTAAAATTGAAAAACAAAAAACTAGAATGAATGTGGATCAAACATTTAAAGACTTTTACAAGAAAAACCTATATAGTGATGATTTAAGAATGCTGCCTTGTGCGCTGACGGAGTTGACCAGAATAGGGAGGCCGGAGAAGCAGCCTGGAGGAGCCAGTAGCTGGGGTTCAGTGCAGAGAATGTGGGATCTACAGGAAGCCATGGCCACCCAGCCATCTAGATCTGTGTCAGAAAATCCTGTGTGGTCAGAGCCTCGAGGTTAAGATGCTCCACCTTCCTTGTTATGTCGTTTCCTTATCCCAGTACAGGAATCTAGAACTGGGCTTACCTCCAGAGAGTGCTGTGCTAGCTTTAGGGACCTGGGAGCTTCTCAGCTGCCTCAGATCTGACTCTGACAGGCTCTCTGTGACACTGATGTCACAGGTGTGCCCGCCATCAGGGAAAAAAGGATGGACCTCAGAAATCCCGCTAATGTGGTACACGAAGAGGTATTATGGGGTGGCCGCTCGGATAACACATCTTTCAATAGACCCTGAAACGACTCACGTGATAACCAGTTTTTAAAGCCAATCTACAGAGAGACAGGTCTTTGCCTGGGGAGGCTGTGAAAGGACACTGGTCTCCCAATGAGTCACAACTCAAAACTTGCGGTGGGGATCACTGCAGTTTTATGAGGAGACTACACAACTTTGAGATAGAAGTAGCAGCCTAATTGAAGGCAGAGGAGAAACTGTAGTGGAGCCCTGGTCTTACGACAGAACCCATCGGAGACACCAGGGTGCGTGCATCACGCCTGCATAAATAACAGAGCAGCAGGGGGTAGAGAAAATAAAAACCAACTCAACGACCAAAGTGGGGAAGCGGAACTTACTTATAAGACTACCAACTTTTGTCCAACGAGGGGAGAAGATGGGTAAAAGTGTTGACTAACATTTACACAGTATTGATTAACATTTGCTATTTGCAAAATGATTTCAAGTCGTGACTTCATGCAGAGGTGCCTGTGACTCGGCAGAGCAGGGTTTGAGGAAACCTGAGGAGCTCTGAGGTGTGCCTGTGTTAATGAAGGCGCTCGGGCTGGACTCATCCCCCCCATCCCACTTCTCTGGTTAATCCGTGCTTTAAACGGATAGACTTCCCCAAGTTGAGAGGAAGTAGATTAGTTTTGAAATGGTTTACGTAAACGAAGCGCTCCTCCCCCTTAGCCCTGGCATGGAGATGACCTCTAGAGGTCATTTAGAGAGCAACCCCCAAGTCATGTAGTCTGGCGGAACTCAGCTGCTATCAATGAAAGCTGGCCTTTGTGCTCACTGGCCTCAGTCAACAAATGTGAGAGGTCGGATGGCTTGCGGCTCTGCCTGGATGTGGGTGAGTGTTGGCATGGCTGGCAGTACAAGTACACCTTGTACCCCCGACCAGTTTCTAACATGTCACCACAGCCTCAGATTTCGTGCCTGTCTCTACGGTCATGCCCAGTGCCCCAACACCCATGGCTTTACACTTTAACCCCTCAGAGAGACTGAGAGCTATTGTGTGCTCCCATGGGTTTAGATTTGCTTCTTTGTCTCATGCATTGGGGGAAACTATCGTGTCCAGGGAATGCAGGAGGTGTGTGGGGTGGGTGGATGAGCAGGGTCTACAGAGCAGGGTATTTTCCCCAGCCTCCTCCAAACAGACTGCGTGGGAGGTTCCCAAGTACAAATGAGGCCTCACTGACAGCTCAGGACCAGCACCAACACCTGGGGTGGCCCTGAGGCTGAGTACTGGTCACCGCAGCCCTGTCACTCGAGCTGATGTCATTCGTTTTCTTTATTTCTGTTCTTTTCATGAGAAAACCAAGGGTTTCCCCCTTCTGAGAGTCCCAGCGGCCATTGGGCCATTTCTGCTTGGGATAAGCCACCTAACAGGAAGTTCACTCACCATGAAGATGAAAACCCTTCAAATATTTCTCCCAGAAGTTCTGAAGATGCTGAGCCAGAAGCAGTTACAATGGGGGAGATTCTGCCCTTTCCAGCGCCTTACAGCCACACAGGGAATCACAGAGACCAAAGGTCTCTCCACTCCTTCTACCTCCTGCATGCACTCGCACGTGCACACGCACACACACACACATGTATATGCACACGCAAACACACACATGCATATGCACACGCACGCACACATATGCACACGCACACCACAGAACCTCCTTAACTCAGACTCACCAGCAGGGCCTGTAGAATCTGGGGTCCACTGCTCCTTCCCTCTGTTCACCCCATTTGCAAACCTAACACAACTCACCCCTTTGTCTTGTCACTACTTTAACGCCTATTTAAAAATAAAGACTTTAAAACTCCTTTTACTATAAGAGGGGGTCTGTCTATAGGCTCACGATAGCATCAAACTCGTGACCTCCTACCTCTGCCTTCAGAGGTGCTGAATTTCAGGGAGGCGGGACTTTTTCTGTACCCTGCTTCCTAGAACTACTCCTTAAGACAGCTCCAAGCCCCAACTTTGAAAGAGCTTCTTTCTGTCTGTGGAGCATGTGTGTGAACTACATGCTCATAAGCATATTCATTTTCTCTCACTAATCTGTCGTTTATTATAGAAGTCTCCCAACTCTGACCCCATAAGATTGAGAAGGTATTTTCCTTCTCTCTCTCTCTCTCTCTCTCTCTCTCTCTCTCTCTCTCTCTCTCTCTCCACACACACACACACACACACACACACACACACACACACACACACACACGGCGGGAGGAGGAGACAGAGACAGAGAGACTAAGAGAGGCTAAAAAGCATTTGCTAAAACTCAGGATTTTTAAATTCTTGGTTAATCAGGAGGAAGAGACAAGGATTTCATGAGCCCAGTGCATGGCATTTTCTAGAAATCTCTATACACAGAAAAGCTTCTCATCAAAGTGAAAATATAAGTTTTATCACTAGTACCACACACAAAGGGTTGTTTCCTCTGGACCTGGAGCCTGGGATGATACGGGAGCACCAGAGGCGGAAGGGTTAAAGAGGCATGTAGATGAGGTCATGGCCTTCAGCAAGAACCAGGGTGTCCTCAAGGTCATAGCTTCAGTGTGATGCCACAGAGGCCAGCACAGCAGCTCAGCCTTTTCTGGTGTGGCTCCAAGTGAGATAGGAAGAAATAACTGCATTGAGAATCCCTGATAAGCCCATACTCAAATTTACTTGGGTTCCGATTTATACCACCTGTGTGGTCCCTGACTGACCTCCAGGCTAATGGTGGGTCTACTCAGTACTGACTCTAGGGGAAAGTGAGTCAGTCACAACTTCAAAGACCCCACAGAGAAGGTGCCAGGAAATAGGAACTTACAATATGAAATTAAAGTTAAGAACAAGGCAAGAATGTTGAATTTCTATGTGCAGCACTCCTTAGAATTACAGCATCCAGGGCTTGTGGAGATGGCTCCGTGGTTAAGAGCGCTGGCTGCTGTCCTAGGAGACCAGTGTTTGATTCCCAGCACCCACACAGCAGTTCACAAACATCTGCAATTCCAGTTCCAGGGAATTCAGTGCCCTCTTCTGGCTTCATGGACATCAGGCACATACACGGTGCACCGACAACATGCAGGCAAGACAATCCACAAATAAAAATAAATCTCAAAAGCTAAGCGAAGAAGTCTGGCATACAGACCACTTGAGAGAATACGTCAGCCCAAGCCTGTTCTCTGACATGGATATTGGCCCTTATAAGCATGGCGGCCATGACAAAAAGCTATATAAGAAAGGAAGGGATAAAAATCTACTGTATATAAAAATATGACTGACTATCTAGAAATTCCAAAGGAATCTATCACAACCTTTAAGAGAACTCAATACAGTACCCAGATAAAATAGCTAAAACCAAAATAGATCTCCAGGAGAAACAGAACATATGAAGTCCACAGTGGGCTCAGGGGAGGGTCTAAGAAGACAAGTACATTGCTGTGGTGACAAGGGTAATGTTTCAAACAAGTCAGGGAAAGATGAACCTTAGTAACCCATTGAAATGCATGGCATGGGAACTATAAACCTATTTCTAAGTGACAAAGGTTTGCTAAAATACCTTCCATAATTCTAGAGGCTGAAAAAAAAAAAAAAGCCTCCTTAAATAAGCTTTCCAGATCAAGACCAAGAGCAGAAACCAAGCTTGCCTGTGTCTACTCCATCATAGTTGGATGCTACAAGTCGAACACATGACACAGAATATGACTCTGGACTAAAGGATTAACTCCAAGTGTTAGCAATGGGCTCCTTTAGATGAGGAAAAGGGCTCGATACAAGATGAGCTAAGGCTGGGCAGGAAGCCACATACTTGTGGTGCCAGCATTTAGGAGGCAGAGGCAGGAAGGTCAGGAGTTCAAGGCTAGCCGTAGTTACATAGCAAGTCTGAGGCCAACGTGGGTTACACAGGGCCTTGTTTCAAAAAACTGAACAAACAGAAAAGATGAGCTGAGGATATGAAGAGGCAACGTACGAAAGAGAAACACATTATAGAATTATAGAAAAAGAATACTCAGCTGGGCCTAGAGAGATGGCTTAGAGGTTAAGAGCACTCACAGCTCTTGCAGGGGACCAGAGTTTGATGCCCAGAACCCATGTGGCAGTTGACAACCACAGGGAACTCAAGTTCCAGGACACCCAATGCTTCTGATCTCTGTGAGTTCCTGCACATAGGGTGCATATATGGACACTGGGATCAGACACATGGCCGCAAAATTAAATACTTTTAAAAGAAAGCCCTTCAGTTTATAATTAAGGAAATGGAAATCCTGCTCTAGTCACACTGGTCAGGAAATGATGATGGCTTAGGTCTCTACTAACTGACGACTAGAAAATGTGGTTTATGTATGCAGTGTGGTATTACCCAGCTGTAAAGGAAATGAAACCTGTAGGTAAATGGGTGTAGCTAGAAGTAATCATTCTGAGTGAGGGGACAGAACGACAAGTGCCACAGTTTGTTTCTCGTATGTAGAATATTTACATGCGTGTGTTTAAGTTGTGGTACCTATAGAAGGCAGACAATTAGTAAGGCGGCGTGGAGGAGGGGTCTCAAGGAAGGGGGTTAGAACGAGGTGGTGTGAAGGGAAAGGGGGTTAGAATGAGGTGGTGTGAAGGGAAAGGGGGAATAATGGAATAGGAAGGGTTAAATGGGGTTCGAGCTGGGAAGGCAGGATGGAGGAGGGGGTACGGGAAGGATATATGGCTTGAAAGACCTTTGGGGAAGTCACACGCAAACATACGCAGTGAGAGCTCCCTCAAATGTATGTGTGTATTAAAGAATTTTAAATGGAGCTACCCTACAATGGCAGAAGAGGAACACCGATGGCTTTCCCCGGGCACCACAGGCTATAATATAAAAATCCCAGGGCTGGGTATGGGCTACCCGTATTCAAGTTGTTGGTCAAGGCAGTTTTGCAGACCTTCCCCCAAACATACAGGCTGTTGTCATTGCTCTTTGTCCCTCCCTCCCAGAATTTGATGGTGAGACCCTAGTGCTACAGACACAGCGTACGTACATACGTCATGGGACATGGAGGATTCAAGCTCGTACTGCCCCGGAAATGTCATCCCTACTGCCTAGCTTTAGTGGTGCTGAAAGGCTCTGTGCATGCAACTAGGGGAGAAAAGGCATCCACAGCCCTACCCTGCAAGCGAACCAGCCCTTCAAGCTGCCGTAAAGATTAGTTGGACAATACACGAGCAGTGCCACAACAATGGCGGGGATGTTACGGGAGTGAGCAACAACTTTCTAATTTCTAATTGGACTAAAGGTCCACCTCACCAGGCAGAAGGCAAACCTGGTACTATTAGCTGGGCCAAAACTGCATGGCTGGCTAGGTGATAGGCTTTAAAGGGGAACCCGATATTATTGTCCTGCTAAATAGACATACTATTAAACCGAGCCCTAACTCCTTATCTTCATGACCATAGATTAGTGAATCTTTCAACCCTCATGAGAGAAGGCTTTATCCTGCAGTGGCTGGTGATTGATTGGTGCAATAAGAAGACGGTGGGGTGCTCAGCTCTAAATGAACAGCCACGTCACCCTTCTTCCTCCAAAGGCTCAGGGATCGTCATAGAAGAGGTTGGCAGAAAGGTTGTAAGAACCAGCAGTAGTGGACATGTGCAGGGAGCCAGTATTTGCCATCAAGCTTGAAGACTTGAGTTCCTTCCCTGGAACCCACATAGTGGAAGGAGAGAATGGACTCCCACCATTTATCCTCCGACCTCCCACAAAACTTTTAACAATAAATTTTAAAAATAAACACTAAAATATCTTAAAGCGGTTAAAATAAATGAGGCAGGGTTTTTTATGTGGATGTGGAAGATCTCTAAGCCATGTGTGGTGCAGAAACAACACGAATCACATGACAGTTGGGTTTGTCTGTACATGAATGAAAAGGCTGTGTGCATGCAGCTAGGGGAGGCAAAACATGTTGTGCTGGTTGCTTCAGTGGGAGACAGAGACTAGGAGAAGTACTTAGCTGTGTCTACACTGCTTTTTCATTCCACACGGAGCAAGCAATCGGTCAGCAATCGCTTGGCAATTTGAACAGTGACCACCTACAATTAGTCTAATTAGTTTTGTAGTGGTCTATATGTTTATTTCACAATTGTTTAGCATCAAGTTGGTTACCTTTCAACTAGTTGGCAACGTTTTCTGTGAAGGAACATTTGCTTCCGCTGTTATAGGGCGAAAACAGCCTCATGACTTTGTGTTCCAATAAAACTTTATCGATAAAAAAAAAACAGCTGATGGGGCAGATTTGGCCGGTGAGCTATAACCTGGTGATCCAAGTTTAGATTAAGTTCATTATATAACTAAAACACTTTTAGCAAGTACTTTGGTGTATAAAAAAAAAATAGTCTATATACCAATGGGGTAAGCCATAGCCTCAGAGGCTTTGCTCAGAATACTTTAGACTCTGGCCATGTCATTAGAGATCAAGGATTCACCTCAGTGTAGATAATTCATCCACCTTTCCTTTGCCTTCCCGGCAGCAATGAAAAACAGCCAGGTGTGCACAAGGGACGGTGCCACAGAGGGAAGGGTTGGTGGCCTTGGAGGTGTCTCCTAAGGTAGCTTTGGATGTAGAGAAGCCTTAAAGCCGTGTCTCTGGCCTATGCCTCAGGCTGTTGTCTGGGACAGGGAAAGGCCCTAGGGTGCTGAATGTAACAGGAACGGCTCTGACGAACAGGTAGAAACGGGAGAAAACAGCACTCTAAAGCCGACCGCTGTACAAAGGCACCAGTACTGAGGATGATAAAGATAGAGTGTGTGCTGAGACACTGCTAACCGGGATGTGAGGCCTTGTGACCGTCCTGCTGCCGGCTCTGTCCCTGAGGCTGCCAGCACTAACCTGACAAGCGCCAGGAGCCAGTGCTAACAGTTCCTGGTCCTCACAGTGTTCAGCAGTGGCATTTCCTAGGACAGGGACTCCAACCCTGTCACAGAGGGGCTCGGCTGCCTGTGTAATGCCTGATATCGCACACACAGGGCTTCTGTTGTGATGCTTCCTGGCAACGCCAATGCAGGCAGGCCAGGTAGCAGGGTGCCCAGGCTCCACAACTGTCTTCACGCTTTGTTTAAGTCAGAGGAGATGAGAAAAGAAAAAGGTGCCACCGTCCTCCATACTCCACCCCATTGCCGACCTCTGACTTCATTTGTGCTCCCATAAACCTTCTTCTGTACAGAGGCAGAGGGCATCTGACTCCTAGCGAGAGAAAGAAGGCAAAAATCATACCTGTTTGGTGGCCACTGCTTTTGTTGGATTTCTCCCTTGGGGTCCACTTTGAAGGGTGAGGGATGAGGGTTCTGCCCAGAGCTCAGCACCCCTGCTGCAGCCTCCTGGTTGCATACAGAAGTCTCAGCTTAAGTCTTTGGTGTTTCGTATGGGCCGAGGTCAGGCTCCCAGGGAGAGGCCGACGTCCTGCTAGACAAATGAGCAGTCTCTACCTCCGATTCCCCCCCTCAGCTAAGCTACAGCGTCCACGGGCGCAGAAACTGTACTTGTTCTTGTCCACATTACACCCCAGGTCCAATGTAGTAAGAGGCCCCTGTTGGCACTCCTAAGTCCCAAGTCCAGCACCTGAACTAGCAATGACCAGATTACCGTATTTACTCTTGTTATATACCCTTCCCTTTTTTTCATAGCTGCCTTCACTGTAAAACATATAAGGAAGGGGAAGTGTGTTTTAAGGGTCTAAGTAATTCTGGGCCAACGTCTGCCCTCTGCCTCTCTGAGGGTGCTTTTGCCACTGGAGGTAAAGTGTCTTTGAATGTATAGCTCCTAACACTTTTTATTCCTAAGTCAGTTTCCTGGACAGCAGTATTTTACATGAAAGTGAGTTAAAGGCCACACAGACACGTTGGCTTACGGAGGGAGAGCGAGGGAGGGGCAGCAAAGGAGATGGCTGTGAGACAGATTTGACCTTGCAGTTCCAACCACAGGGCAGAAAGCTGGCTGGGACCTACCAGGAACTGAGTGAGGGATTTCTTCCCTCAGACCCTTCTAGAAGCAGATTGTCTAGTGAGCTCTGGGGAAACAGGACATCAGCAGGTGTTATGCCCTGGGCCCTGGCGCTGGTGCCTAACTGGCTGGGAAGACCGAGAGGAGACACTTATTTCCGAGACTGGGAGCAGGTCTTTTTGTGGACTGACCAGCACTTTTGTAGCTGAGATGAATGGGCAGGATTCCAGCTCAGACAGGGCACCTGGCCAGAAGTCCTGGGGCCACAGGTAAATTATTACAGCTTTTATCATCTCTCACATACAAAGGTCTCTGTTTACCTCTCGGATAAAAATGGCAAGTTATTTACAGCAGAGACAGGGGATCCAGGACAAGTTAGGAACTTACCAGAGGAAAGAAATGCTCTTCAGCTTCTGAGGGGATTGTCTGGTCTCTCTTCCTCTGCAGATGCTGAATGGAGCTCTAGATGGCATAAGAGACGCGGGGCTGCCAGGTGCCAACATTTATATGGGTAGGGCTTCATTTGGAAGCGAGTTAAAACACCCAGTATGTGGTAGTTACTAAAGACCCCAGACTGGTGGCCCAGAGAGGAGCCTGAGTCACTCCGAACCATGGCTGGGAGGAGTAGAAGCTGGAGCCCTGACCGCTACTCCACCTACCTTAACCGGAACTATGAGCTCCGGCACCGTCCACCAGGGCCAAGCCTAGGCAGTCAGCATCCTTGGTAAAATTCGATAAAAACATACGTATAAACAAAATCATAAATTAAAAAAAAAAACTAAGAGAGCCACCTAAATTCCTGACACACTAATGGTGTAAGTTCAGGGGAAGCCGAAGGAAGGGGCGGGGTGGTCCCAGGACCTGCAGAGCCCAGAGGTGCCATGGGGTAGACTCAGAGGGACCATCTCCTTTTTGTGTTTTGTTCTTTGTTTTCGTTTTGTTTTGGAGGACATATGCCCTGGTTTTCTTCCTGTTGCTGTGATAAGTACCGTGATCAAAAGCAACTTAGGGGAAGAAAGGTTTATTTAACTTATTCTTCCAGGACCCGAGAACTTGAGGTGGAATCTGTGGAGGAATGCTGCTTACTGGCGTCATCCCCTGGCTTGCTCCCCCTGACTTACTCCCCTGGTTCCCCCACCCCCCACCCTCCCATCCCATCCCCCACCCTCCCATCCCACCCCCCACCTCCCATCCCACCCCCCCACCTCCACCCGGTCCTGCTCGCCTGGCCTGCTCACCCTGGCCTGCTCACCCTGGCTTGTCAGTTTCCCTTGTAAACTTATAAAGCCTGTTTTCTATTCATATCATCTATTTTTTTTCCTCCCCACAACCCCTTTTAAAGTTATCCTCAAAGCTGGTTGGGGTAGAAGCAGGTCTTCTAATAGTGTGTGAGATCGATTTGTAAGTTTTAAATATTTTCAATTCATACTCTTGACTCTCACAAAAATCAGGAACATGCCTGTTTGTGAAGAGTGTTTTTTTTTTATCATTGTTGTTGCTAATTGCTGTGCGTCGCTGGACAAGACAGGCTCCACTGTGGCTTCTTCATAAGTACTTGCAGTATGTTTTGACCATGGTCACTTCCCTGTGAGGAATCCTCTCTCGGCACCCTGCCTTCTCTTCTATAAAGAATGTGTTCTATGCTAACTGTGTTTGGGAAAGGGTGACATGCATACCCTGGGGGTTCTTAGCACTGTTTTCTGATTCTCTCTGGCTCACTTTGACTTACCGTCAGCATTTCTTTACAATTTTGTTATTTCATTGACAAATATTGTAATGGATCGTGCAGCACTTTCCTCTCAATGGCCTACTCTTCAGCTCTCTTCTACTGGTAGTTAATGTGCCATGTGTCAACTGTGTAACCCAGCAACTAACTACTTAAGATAAAAGTGGTTCCTGATGGGTAAACCGCACCTACACTGGGATGACCTGCAAAGAACTATTAGTGCCCACTGGGGAATCACAGCTGTGAGCTCTCTCTCAGTGCGCTAACTTTTATAAGTGGGAAAATCTATTTAGGGACCTCTGGAAACCATGCCAACAAGATTATTACAGGAGAGTCTAACCTCTGGGTTGCAAGGCTTTTATAGCAGGCAGGTTCTGTACTCACCCAATGTGTTCCCGTCTTAAATCCCACTGAGCAGGCCCGTGCCAAATGCGGACTGCTCTAATTCTACGTGTATGAACATTTAGTTGAGCCAAACACCAGTCCCTGAAGTGCACTGCAGACGAGGTTTAGGCTGAACTTGGCAATTTCTATGTCATGTTGTGTCTGTGCTAACAAGAAGCATGGTGCTCCAGGGTGCACCTTGTCCACCGCTGAGAAAAAGCTTTACAAACAACGTCCACACATCCGTGATGCTTTATTTGTGATGGAGTACATTGTAGGCTAAAATGACCTCCCCAAAAATAACCTACGGTCTTATTTTTGTTTTTTAGATTGCAAGAATTCAGTTGCTATAGAGCCAACTCTGTCTAATAAACTCAACAATTGGTACCCTAACCTAGATGAGGTGAGTCAGTTTTGATGAAAGTGCTTCGTTTTTGTTCTGCTTTTGTTTGTTTTTTGTTTTTAGTGACAGTCCACTCATGTCACACTTGGTTGAAGTTGTGCCCAAAGCTGAATGGAACTGCGCCTCCTCCTCCAGGACTTTCTTCCAGGTGGAAAGGTAGACTCACCTAGCCTTCTTCCTCATCTTGAGTATGTTTCACAGTTTCCGAATCAGAGGCTGAGATAGGTGGCTCATCAGAGACTGGGGGAGGAGGCTCATCAGAGACTGAGGGAGGAGGCTCATCAGAGACTGGGGGAGGAGGCTCATCAGGGACTGGGGGAGGAGGCTCATCAGAGACTGGGGGAGGAGGCTCATCAGAGACTGGGGGAGGAGGCTCATCAGAGACTGGGAGGAGGCTCATCAGAGACTGGGGGAGGAGGCTCATCAGAGACTGGGGGAGGAGGCTCATCAGAGACTGGGGGAGGAGGCTCATCAGAGACTGGGGGAGGAGGCTCATCAGAGACTGGGGGAGGAGGCTCATCAGAGACTGGGGGAGGAGGCTCATCAGAGACTGGGGGAGGAGGCTCATCAGAGACTGGGGGAGGAGGCTCATCAGAGACTGGGGGAGGAGGCTCATCAGAGACTGAGGGAGGAGGCTCATCAGAGACTGAGATAGGTGGTGCATCAGAGACTGAGAGAGTTGGCGCGTCAGAGACTGAGAGAGTTGGCGCGTCAGAGACTGAGAGAGTTGGCGCGTCAGAGATTGAGAGAGTTGGCGCGTCAGAGACTGAGAGAGTTGGCGCGTCAGAGTTTGAGGTCTCAGCCTGCTCAAGGAACGACCTCTGCTCTTCCTCAATGGCGTGTTGGTGGAGCATGGATTCCGTGTTGCTGTGAATGATCTGATGGGCTGCTAGAATGTGCTTCCGCTGTGCGTTCCTCACTGGGGCAAACAACAGGAGAACTTTTTAATTTCCTGCTTGAAGCCATCCCTCAGTGAGTATTTATAAGATAGGAGTTAGGGGGAAAACATGGTAAATTTTCAAAACACACATTTTTCTGCTTTGGGTTAACCGTACTCAATAAAAAAAGACTTGAGGTGTGTTTTAGAAGGACAGTAAACCAGACCTGTTATCTTTTAAATTTGAAGCGTTCTTCCACGGAAAGCTTGGTCACGCCTGTGGCACTACTGAGAGACAATCGGGTCATCAAGGTTGTAACTTCACCAAAGAGTTAATCCGAAGGCCAAATCTAACTTTACACAGGTTCCCTGGATTGTATAGACTTTGGAACTGGCTAGTTTTGGTGTGTTATGTTTTGAATTTTAAAAGCTTTCTTAAGATAATAAAATTCACATAACAAAGAGCCCATTGATGGGTCCTGGTCTTGTGAGCTAAGAGGAAGGGGTCCTGAGTTGCGCTGTTGAAGGGCATGTCTTAGCTCTAGACCACTCCTTTCTCCTCAGACTGCAGCAGATGCACGTCCTTCCTCAGCTACACTCTTCTGTCCTCCTTCTGCCTTTCCATGGCCCAGAAACAACAGATTCCCCTTTGTTGGGTAGAAACATCTGAGACTATGAGCTTAGAAGGCAATCCTAAGTACACAACCTAGGAACGTGTATTAGCAAGCCTTAGGACAGACAGCAGCAAGTGCTGCAGTCCTTGGGAAGGACAAGTGGTCATGTTGATAATGATGGTGACGTCAGCAAGCTGCGTTTGTCCTTAATTTGCATTAGAGACTGTTTTAGACTATTTGGGCCTGTATTTAATTCAACCACAACCGTAAAAGAGGCATTGTTAACAGCCTCATTTTCAGAAGGACAGGCACACAAAGGAATTAGATAATTTATTCTAAACCATACAGCTAGCTAATTAAGGACAGTATGATGTACCATAGACTGGGCATGGTGGCACGTGCCTGCAAGCCCAGCACTTAAGAGGCTAAGGCAGGGAGATTACTAATTCAGGGCCAGCCTGGGCTAGGTAAATATATGAGACCTTAGCTCCAAAGGAACAATAAAAAGTACTATGTATTCTTTACTCCTCAGGTATTGATTACTTTGCATAGCAGAGCACCCCACTTTGCAGTAATATGGTTGAAAAGGCAGGGGCTTTGAGGCCACATTGACCAGGACTTGACCCTGCAAGTCCTTTGTTCCCAATCATTAATTTCCTTTACAGGAAAAAAAAAAAAACGAGAACACACTTGTAGCTCTTAAAAGATAGTGTGCGATTTCTCGTGCTTAATGTACTGCCTTGAGCTGGGCATGCCCAGTAAGATAACCGGGCTAGGGAGAAGGCTCAGCAAGGACCACAGGGCCCAAGTGTGGAGCCTTGAACCCACGTCAGGTAGCTGGCTCACAACCACCTGTAACCTCAGCTCCAGAGGATCTGATACCCTCTTCTTGCTTCTGTAGACACACAGAGGGGTGGGGAGGGAGGGAGGAGGAAGAGGAAGAAGAGGAGGGGGAAGAGAAGGAAGAGGAGGAAGAAGAAGAGGAAGAGAAGAGGAGGAAGAAGAAGAGGAGGGGGAAGGAGGGGGGAGGAGGAGGAAGAAGAGGGGGAGGAGGGAGGGGGGGAGGAAGAGGAAGAGGAGAAAGAGGAAGAGGAGGAAGAGGAGGAAGAGGAAGAGGAGGAAGAGGAGGAAGAGGAGGAAGAGGAGGAAGAGGAGGAGGAGGAAGAGAGACAGAGAAGATAAATAAATCTTTATTAAAAAATGAGATAATTTTAAATGGCCTATAAATATATCTTAGTCTTGGGCAATGCATGTGTGTAAAACATACAGCTCTCTTACTTGAAAAGAGAAACAAAGCCAGGTGTTGGGTGCACACTTTTAATCTCAGCTATCAGGAGGCACCGACAGTGGATCTCAGTGAGTTTGAAACAAGCCTAGTCTACATAGAGAGTTCCAGGACAGCGAGAGCTACATGGAGAGCTCCTGTCTTAGAAACAGAGAGAGAGGAGAAGCAAAAATTCCAAATGTTTATTCTCTGTCTAGATGTAGAAGGAACTGAACAGTAAATATTAAAATAAAAATCAGTATTACATGAAAAGGCTGAGGACCCGTGGACCCGCGCACTCGCATGCTGACGTGTCCCTCTGGGTCCCCGACATTCAATATCCCCCTCCAAATCTTTCCCCTTGGGCTCTTGGGAGATTTGAGAACGTCTTTTCTGTCCTTAGCTATTTCATCTTTTAGATTTTGATATGTACATGTTGTAAGTACATGCTCGTAAGTACAGGTGCCCTCAGAGGCCAGAAGTGTCCAATCCCCCAGAGAGGGAGTTACAGGTACTTGTGAGCCACCCAACCTGGGCGCTGGGAACCAAAATTGGGTCTTCTGCTCCTGCCATTGGGAGGGAATTTCAAACTGGTAAATATTAAGCTCATTTTTCCACTCCCATCTCTTTCAATTCACTTAGGAAGAAAGATGGCTCTGAAGAAGGCTGACCTAACTTTGGACCAGGAAAAAGAAGAAAGGGCTTGCTGTCTTCTCAAGGATCTTGAAAGCATAGCAGCCCTGTACGCTGTGACGTATGTTACTTGATCTGAGTGTTTAGCCTAAGGTCGTGGACTCTGTGATGCCCCGAGGCCAAAAGCACAACAACTGTTTGTGTGGCAATGAGGTAGAATCCAGGAAAACATAAAACTCGACCTCCTGCTTGCTGACAGTTATGTTCCTGGGAGTCTCAGGGTCATGGCCGGGAAGTGTGTAAATACACTGACTACAATAAAATAAGAGTTTGCAAATGGACACTGTAAACAGGTAAATGTTGAGCGCTAAATTATACCTGCTGTAAAATTATACCACTGTGTGTGGGAAAAATATCAGCTTTCTTTGATCTGATGGACTAGAGTCCACTAGCCCTTTGTCCCTAATGAAGCAAATCTTATACTTTTCTGCTTCAATTTCCCCAGAAGTTTCTTTCTACGAGCTAAAGGCTTGTGAGTCACTGCCTGTCCTCCTGTCCTGATGACATCCCTCCCTGGGATCAAACCTGGCTGGGACAGTTTGAAGGTTACGTAAGAATCTTTTTCTTTTGTAATTTTAATTTTATTATCATAATTGTGCGTATGTAGGGGTTGGGAAGCGGGGTGTCTACATGAATGCGAGTGCCCACAGAGGTCAGAGGTCAGATTCGTCAGATCCCCCTGGAGCCACCTGATCTGGGTGCCAGGAACCGAACTCAGGTCCTCAGGAAGAGCAAACAGCATGTTTGTTGTGCCCTTAACCACTGTGTCGATCTCTCTGGCCCCAAATGTTTTTTGCTTCTTAAGACATATCCTTTCCTTTTCTACTGACTAAAAGTACCATTATTTAAAACATGCCATTCTTGACACAGGATAACTTGAAACTGTTGTACTCAGATGCCACCCTACCAGAAGCAACTGTTAGTGACCCAGGAAACAGCAAGATGTCCTTAGACTCTCAGGGTGTCCCTGCTTTTCAGGACCTGCTGTTTCTGGGAACGGTCAGCAGGAGGCTGCCCCTGTGTGGATCACAGAGCACAGCTTCCTGGGGACTTGAGAACTTCCTCTAAAAGAAGGGTGAAGTTTGGCATTCTAGCGATCTTACCTGGGGTATCCCTGCCTCTGCTGGGGGTGGTGAGACCCCGCGGCCAAGCAGCAAGAAGAGAGCTGAACAAGTTGTGAAGCCAGAACCCAGGGCCTCTTCAGAAATCCCCACCCCTTTGGAGATACAGCCCCGCCACAGGACAGTGAAGAGGGGGGAGCCCACAGAGGCTTACCTTTCTCTTTGACAAAGTCTTTTTGTACCTCTGGGATGAGAAAACTGTACACCAGCTCGGCAACAATCTCCTCTGACTGAAGATTCGTTCGGCTGGCAAACCAGAACAGAAACAAGTAAAGGGGCAGATAAGCGAATGATCTCCTCACTGTTTCCCTGCTTGGGCGGCTGATGGGCACCGAGGCCCGTGGCCTATGTGAGCAGCTCGTGAATACCGTGATTGGAAAGAGTACATTCCTGGCATTGTCTGACTTCCTCAAAATTTAGAGTCTGACCCTATCCAGCCTGCTATGAAGCGCATGTTAAAGAATTCAGCAAGTGCTTAGAAGTCTAAAACCTTAGGATTAAGTGCATATAATGTCAAACACATACATCCACTTCGCTCACAGTTCTAGTCACTGTAATGAGGCATGGGCTGGCAATAACCCGAAGGATGGAGGAAAAATAGGAATTCAATCCCCAACGCTCCTACCAGGAAGGGTATGGGCACGCTGAGTTCCAGCACAAAGAGTTATGTTAGGGAGACAAATGGATGTCGAATCATGGCTTACAGATGGCTTGTGGGGCCCTAAGTGCCTGAAAGATCACATCTGAATAACAGTAGCTACATCAACATCTAGTTCAGTCTCACGATGCATACCGGTTCTCCATTTCATAAGCGATATTGTTGATCTCCTGGGCGATCTTCTCAATTTCTTCCCTGGCTTGCTCCTCTGCAGTTCTCTCTTCAGTGGTCAGTATGATGTCTTCCAGGTAGGAGGTCACTGTACTTTGGTGTACTTTAATCACCTGCAAAAATTTAAAAGAAAATAGTACTTGGGAACTTCTCTTGTAAATGAGACAAGAGCTACACAGGCATTGCTTGATGATCTCACAGTCTGTACGTTTCTTTCGTTAAGTCACTAGTCCCATCTGTTTCTCATCGGCCTGTCTATGCTTTCTAGGCAGCCCAACCCATTTAGCCCATCTGAGAACTACAGATCCTACTCGGATGTTGGTAAAAGGCACCCCTCAAAGATGGTCGCTTCAGGTCAATAGCCTGGGTTGGACCCTGATGGTTGTCGGTAGTGTGACTTGGCCAAGCTACCTAACTGTATCAGAGGCTACAGAATATGTCCCGACATCCTTTCTGTCTTTTATATTAAATAACAGACTCTCTGGATTTCAGCCAGGTGAACAGCTACCCAAGGACTACGTTTCCCAGCTTCCACAGGGCCTAGTCAGGTCCACATGACCAAGGTCTGACCAAGAGAATGTGTGCTGAGGTGATCTACTCAACTTCTCAGGAAGGTTCTTATGGGGAAAGATGTGGCTTCCTTTTTCCTTTTCTTTTTCTCTCTTCTTCTGTTTTATTTCATGGACACAAACCCTTTGATGGGAGCAGTCAGCCTAGGTTGCCATGAGAGCCAGAGTTTAGAGGCTGCAGAAGAGGAGCCCAGAAGGATCCCAGGTCACCCCGGGGGTTGCTGAATTGTCATGATGGCTCCTAGTTCCTCTCTTGGGGATTTCATGAGATCATGAAATAGAATTCAGAGGGTTTGGGGAGGGCATGCAACCACATACATGTATAGTATGATGAACTGGAAATAATTCTGTATCCGTACAGTTGCTCCTAGTGCCTGAAAAGGCCACCAGGTCCTTCCCACCATAGCCCATTTCCACTTTCATGATGGTCCTTCCTTAGCTTTAGACTTTTGCTTCTTTAATCTCAGGCAAAACCAATTAGCTTCTCTCTCTGTCTCTGTCTCTGTCTCTGTCTCTGTCTCTGTCTCTGTCTCTCTCTCTCTCTCTCTCACACACACACACACACACACACACGAAGTATCATGAGCATAAACTATTAACCTTTGTATATATGTATTTTACATGTATGTCTCAACAAATTGTGAGTCTTGTAGAGGCAAAACCATTTTTATGTCTAAATATTTCTTTAAATTTGAGGTAAGGCCTGTTTCCTAGAGGACCCATCAATGCGCTGATACTTATTCTTTATGTGCCTTCAACCGCAATATCAACCTTGAGCCCCTCGCCTTCCTGATGTTAGCATCTCAATGGCAGTTCAATGCATTATCAACTAAGACACGTGTTGAGTGTTGAATATGTGCAGGGCGTATGCTGCTGTTGCTGCAGAAAGCACGACCTGATATGCAGCGTGCTTGCTCTTGTGAAATTCAGCATTTATTCAGAAGAAAGCTGCAAAGACACAGAACACTAGATAGCTGATCATATAATAGAGATGAGGCAGGGTTAATATGATCGATATATATATATGCCAATATGATATATGATAAATATTAATATATATATATATTAATGACATATGTCATTGCACATAAATGGTCCTTAAGTCAGGCCCGAAAACTTTCTCAACTCTTTTGTGTCCTTCCTAGACGCCACTGAAATGTCTGCGTTTCCCACTCGGCTATCCCAAACTAGGTTACAGTTGTATTCTTGACTATGCTCCTGTCCCTGAACTCATCGTTCTCTTCACTTTCCTACCTCAAAAAAAGAGTAGCTACAGCCTCAGGCTGCATAAGCCACAGGCTAGGGCTAGTCACCGTTCAATTCTCCTCTGGCCTCAACTCCTTAAAGAGGACCTGATTCTTGGCCTCATTTGCTCCCTTCGAGGAATCCTGGAACTACATACCCGTTCTACGTCATTTAAATTGCAGAAGAGAGCCGCGTCCTGTTTTCCCTAGAGTACCCACAGTGCTCCGCACTTCCTACTGTAGAGTGGAAAGCCAAGTGAAAACCAAAACACACAAATCACATTTTATGTCATGAAATGTCTGTATGACTTTGAGAGGAATCGTAGAGTGGGATGTCTGGTCACATCCGGCTCCCTCTGGGGAGCTTACATCCGCCCAGTTGTTCCCACTTGCCTCCATAAATATCTGGTCCTCCTGCTTCAGGCGCCTTTGCTCCACTTGGCGCCGACCGCTCTCTTCTGCCTCTCGCATGCGCCGTTGGCGCTCGGCCAGCATGGCGAAGGCGTGGATCCTCCTCTCCTCCTGCAGCCTCACCAGCTCTTTGGACAGGAAGTCGAACATATCCGCCAGCACTCTTCCTTCCAGGTCTCCCAAGTGGTTTTCAAGCACTGACAACTGAAAAACAATAAAGACTCTGAGACAGATGGCCAGTAATTGTCAGATGACACAAAATGACCAAGCAAGGTCATCGTCAGAACAGCCTTAACCAGAAATGGCCCCACCCTGGGGCACTTACTGGACCAGGTAATACAAATAGATCTGAGGAAACAGAGTGTCTAGTCAGTCCCTGATGGATCACAGCCCTCGAGTTACAAAGAGGACCTAGTGAAACTTTTTTTAAGCAATACAATTTTTAAAAATGTTATGTGGAAGGTCAGATGTGAAGGAAAATGAGAAGCTTCTTACTAAAGGTAATATTGTATTCAACTTAATAAAATGGAATTTCCTAGAAATCCGCTCATGACAACTTTTAATTTCTAAATGTCCCGTCTTTTCCTACCAGCTTGAAGGACTTTAAAACATTGAATTGCATGAACCTCGGTACTTTTTAAGACTTTTAATAAATCCAGCAGACATCTTTAAACAGCGCTGGAAAAAGCTTAAAAGTGCATGTACCACTGAGGTAAAACAAGGGCTCCATGGAGCACCCAGCCAGGAGTCTGCCACTGATGTATGGATATCTGTGCCCTGGTTCTCACAGAAGAGGACTAGTGTTTCAGATGACTTATCTGCTCCCCCTCCCCCTTCTTGAGCATAAAGGAAAGTCTCCTTCTTTCCGCCATGATGACTTTGCTCAGAGCCCCCTCTGAGGGAAGGGATGTTCACAGGTCGCAGGGGTAATGACGCTGGCTGAGACTGTCTGTCAAGGGTAGTGGTTAGCTCAGCTCCCTCTCCCTATCCTTACCCACACATCCTTTCCAGCCCTGGAGTTCAATGTCCTTTTTGCTGGCGAACACTAAAAAGGGTGAGGCCGGGGTTTGTCACTACTCTTTCATGTATCAAGAGCCATGCTAAGACCAGAGAGGGTGGGCTCTTTCTCTGTCTTCATGGATCTAAATGCTCTCATGTCCTAAACTGCTAACCCAAGATCCATCCACATCTACTTGTTCATGTCCAGCTTCCTTCCTTCTAGGAAACGTAGCCAGGGATGCTCCAGCAGTGCTGAGAGGGCGTTACTGCTGCAGCCATTACCCTTCCTTCATCCCAAAATGGATCTGTGCTTCCTCAGCAGTTTTCCACAGAAATGGCGGAAGGTAAAAAGGCCAGCATTCCTATGCGTGTGGAACGCTCCTCTCCCTCACCTCCCTGCACTGGGCACCTCGATAGGGCTTAAGTTGAACAGTCTTTGGAGGGGTGACAGTATTTCCCAATAACCCTTCCCCTCTTGCTTGGCTGACATGATTAGCCAGTACATAGTTGGCTTAGCTCTATGTGCCTCAAAGGGCCAAGGAGAGAATTCTCCCCTCTCCCCTTGGGCCTACTGCTCTCACGGCTTTGCGCTCCCTGTCTGGACATCTCCAAGACACCAGAACCATCAGATTCAGACAGTCTAGGTCCATATTATCTTTGCCCTTCATCCGTCTACTTGACTCTCTTACTGTCTCACCTCCAACCTTGCTCCTACTCCCCCACGCCCACTGAACTTCAATGACATCGATGTCATCTAAAATCGACCCCTCCCCCCAGGGTCACTGACCTATGGCATTGCTGTCATATCAAAAAGGTAAAGCTGTTGTCATTCCTAACTTGGCTATCATTTGTGTTCAATTATCACATAGCACGAGAGTTGCATGTGTTATTCAAAGTGGGTCAAACAATGTTGCTGTCCGTACTACAACTTTAACACTGAAGCTGGGCAGAGGGCGGGGACTTGTTCAGTGTCAAAGGGTAGAGCAGGGGAACCTAACCTTGTGAGGCAGAGACATATTTAGCCAGCAAGAGCAATCCACGTGTGACACCAAAATTCCACAATAAATGCTAGTGCTGGCCCATTGAGACAGAAATCTCACACTGCATTTCTTTTCATGTTAATTTTCGTTATTTATTTGCTCTTTCAGCTAAGCCCAGGCTTGAGAGAGTGCAGCACAGTTCCTAATAAATGTTTAAGAAAACTCGAATGGGAAAAATCTTCAAGTTGGAAAAGGTATGTTTGGTTTTGGTTTTCGAGACAGGGTTTCTCTAACAGCCCTGGCTGTCCTGGAACTCCCTCTGTGGCTTCGAACTCAGATTATGGGCCTGCTTCTGCCTCCCAAGTGCTGGGATTGACAGCCTGCACCACCACAGCTCAATCTCTTGGGTTGTTTGTTTGTTTTAAAAGTAAACCAAAGCGTAGCGTTTCCACTCAGCTGGGGTCGGCCCCCACTCATATTTTGGGCTACCCAGAATGCTGTGAGCCCGGCTGTAGAATAATTTTTTTATACTCCTTTCACCTATTGTCACACCAGTGCTGTAATAACAGTAACTGCCCCTTGAGGGGACACACAGCAAGTCAGAGAGGACACAAAGGGCAGAACCTTGTCCTCGTGCAGGTTCCTCTGCCGCTGTAGAGCCAGGGTCACTTGCTTCTCTGCTTTCTTCACTAGCTTGTCATCCTCCTGCAGGGCGTGGCTGGTGCGCAATTCCATGATCAACTCCAGTCGCTTCTCCTTACCCTCAAACATCTGCACCAAAGCAAATCCAGAGCAGTGAGCTGGGAGGCACGTGTGTGAGAGTTCCAGGCCTACTGCTCACCAGTTCACCTCTCTCCCGGTCTCTCTCTCTCTCCCCCTTCCCTGTCCCCCTGCCCCTCTCCCTCCCGCTCCCTCCCCCTCCCCCCTCCCTCCTCCCTCCCCCTCCCTCTCTCTTGGTAAGGGTGTATGGGTGTGGGTGTGTGCTTTCAGGGAGCTGCTTCCTCCATCGGTCACAGACAAGGTAGTAACTACTGGGCCGTGTTAAGGAACTGGAGTCCCCATCTAATTACTGTGCCCCTTTAAAAGAATAACCCGAGATGGCACTATGTGAGGTCAGTGTGCTTTTCCAATGAATGAGCCTCCTCAGAGCACACAGCCTGAAGAGCACTGCATGGTTCTCCCTTGGATTACAGAGATGAGAGGGGAGCACCAAGTGCAGAGCTCGGGTACTCGGCTGCCCTGGACTTGTCACATCCGAGTCTCTCAAGAACGACAGCCCTCAGGAGGGAAAACCATGAAAGAGGGGTTTGTGTGCTTTACAGTAAGGTGTGAGCGCTGCAGCAACAGAGATCGCCCTGCCAAAGCTTAAAGTTGGGAGCAGCCCAGGCTGCTGGCTGTTAGGGGAGCATCCCTCAGACTCAGATCACTTCCCTCTAAACTGAGAGTCCTAGACAGGAGACAGTGGAGGACACTCACAGGGTAATGAGGGCGTACAGCAGGAGTTTGAGCTGAAGCCACGGTGTGTTTCTAACACAGATACTGCCCACTCTATGGAACTCAGATAACCGTTTTAAAACACAATAGAAAACTAGGGACTCCCTCTTGGCTTGTAGTGCCCTAAGTCAAAATACAGAGGGGCAAGCCTGGGGAATTAGTCATCCCATGGAAGAAAAGAAGTTCACGCAGCTGGAGTTACACCTGTGACCCACAGCAGGCGGGTACTTCCTCTTTTCTTGGCCTTGTGTTGGACAAGGATGGCACTGGGGTAGGATGGGAAGGGGGTGGGGGTAATTAATTGTATTGTACAGCGGAACAAGGGATCAAGGTACAGGAGGGAATTCACCTAGGCAGCAGGCACAGACAGTTTCCATTGTTTCCTGTCAAGGGAGAAATGCTGGCCCGGTGGGCAGACCTACGCACCATGTTCTGCACGACTCTGCCCCGGAGTAACTTCTGCAAGTAGATGATAGCCATTTCTATTTCTCCTTCTTCCTACGAGGACAAAGGGGAGCAGCCTGAGAACAGGCAGCAAACGCTGTTGTTTGAAGGCTGATCTCAAGCATAAGGAGAAGACTTCGACGGGGCTCTGCTCTCCTTGAACAAACACAATGTGTCCTAAAGGTTACCTGCTGCATCATTAAAATTCATCATTTTATTTTGTGAATAATAAATCATCAGTGAGAGCCTAAAAGGAGGGATGCTGGGAATGCCAGGCTAGCCCTCCACGTGGAGCCAGGCTAGCCCTCCACATGCACTGCATCCTCAAGTACAGCTGGTTATGTCCTCTAGCTTTCAGATTTTCTTGTTTGCTTATGAGCAATGGAGAAAGCAGGGAGGGGGGGAGGGGCCTTTTGACATGAGTTAGCTACACTGGCAAAATCAGAATACAGTGGGTAAGAGTCACCACCTACGAAAATTGACTGAAATAACCGGGTCAGCGTGATGAGAACCAGAGACTTCAATGTGCTCAGCCCTAAATGGGACAACTCTATCACGCTGCTCCTCCAAAGCTTCAGGGGTTGTCGTGGGAGAGGGGACAGAAGGAAGGTAGGAGACAGAAGTGGCGGGCAACTATAAGTGAACGGTGTTTTCTGGACATGACAGTACCATTGCTCACACAAACTCACAGTGGGTGTGTGACTGCACGTGCAAGACTTGCACAAGATCAGGCTCGCCAACATCCCAGGATGGATGGGGCGCGGGCTCACGAAGTCTCACCTCCTGTTGATGAGCTATTAGCAGTTGATGGTGGTATGGGAGGGAAGACCGTTTTCTTCAGGAATGCAACCTCGAGAGGTTACCCGTGCTCCAGGACGTGGCCCATACACAACCCACAAAACTCGGTGGGTTTTAAGAGAGCCAGGGAGTACTATTCAGCTATTAAAAACGAGGGCATCATGGATTTGGCTGGCAAATGAGTTAGAACTAGAAAATATCATCCTGAGTGAGGTAACCCAGACCCAAAAGGACATGCGTGACGGGAGCCTCCCATGGCTGTCCTCTGAGAGGCTCTACCAGCAGCTGACTGAGACAGATGCAGATACATACAGCTGGCCTGAGGTGGAGGCCTCTTAAGGAAGAGTTAGGGGAAGGACTGGAGAAACTAAAGGAGATGGCAACCCCATAGGAAGACCAACAGTGTCAACTAACTGGACCCCTGGGAGCTCCCAGAGACTAAGCCACCAACCAAAGAGCTTACGTGGGCTGGTCTGAGGCTCCAGGCACCTATGTAGCAGACTGGCTTGTCTGGCCTCAGTGGGAGAGGATGTGTCTAATCCTGTAGACATTGATGCCCCAGAGAAGGGGAATACCCCCCAGGGGGGCCACCCTCTCTGAGGGGAAGGGGTAGGGGGATGGAGTAAAGAGCTCTGGGAGGGGGGAACCGGGAGGGAGAGCAACATTTAGGATATAAATAAATGAATGAATGAATAAATGAATACATGAATAACACATGAAAATGAAAGGAATACGTGGTGGAGGATAAGGGAGGACTAGGAGCGGAGGGAACGGGAGTCCTGTTCAAAACGTGTTGTCTAAACTGGTGTGTCAAAAAGCAGCAAACCTGGAGGTCTAATCAAGGCCTCTAGGTGTGAAGTAAAGCAGCAGCGCAGTCGGGGAGCTGACGCCCACGGCAGACAATGAACAACCGAAGGAGTGAGCAGAGCCTGCAGAGGGAGCCTTGGCTCAGCAGTGAAGCTGTCAGGGTCCCTTCAGAGCCCCGCCCCCTCCTCCCCACCCCCCCCACCCCTCAAATAAAACCCTACAGATTATCTGCTGCTCTCTGCTAAAACCCTACTCTCTACCTGCTGCATCCCTCCTCTGAGAATGCACTGCAGGCATCTGAGTGATCCTGTTGCCCTGGTCTCTCTCCCCAGTGCTGAGATTACAGAGGCCTGCCACCATACCCAGTCAGGCCACCTCCTTCTCCCTCTCCCCTCCCTCACTCCCTTCCTCCTCCTCTTTTTTTTTCCTTTTGACATACATTTCATTCTTTGTATCTTTATTCTTGAGAGGACTGGGTTTAGATTTCACTTGCGTGCATTAGATGTCTGATACGTGCAAATTAAGAGAGAATTGGGTGGAGAGATGGCTCAGTGGTTAAGAGCACTGGTTGCTCTCCCAAAGGACTGCGTTCCCATCCCTAGCACTCACGTTGTAGCTTACAGCTGTCTGCAACTCCAGATCCAGGGGAATCCGATACCCTCGCTTGGTCTCCATAGTCAATGCATGCATTGGCACACAGACATATGTACAGACAAAATGCCCATACACATAAAATAGAATTCAAAAGAAATTTAAAAGAGAAGGAGCTGATTTTAAATCACAGCTTGAGACACTAACACTGTGAGCTCATATTTGTTTTCTACCCAAACTACCATAGGCAGGGGCCAACTGAAGTCCTTGTACTTAGTGTTCCAAATAAAAGCCTCAGACTTACATAGGAAGCCATCTCCAAAGAGGGGGTTGGAAGCCGAGGCTGAGGGATGGGATTTCTTTGCAGGAATCGCAGAGGTTTCGGTCCTTCTGGACCTTTATTCTTCTTATCCAACAGTGCCTGAAATAGATACCAACTGACGTCATCTCTTGTTCTCCCAGACTCCTCCAGCGCCAGATCTAGACCGTGTATCCGAGTTTCAGGGTCTCTAAGCCTATATTCAAGGTTAGCCAAGCGGTTCTGGCTGGGGTGTTTGTGTACAGTGTGTGATCGCACTCTTAGGGATACGTTAACCATTAAATAAACACAGAATCTATTTTCAAATACATATTAGTTGATGTTATGCTGTGTGTGTACGTGTGTGCACCCGAGTGTACATGTACGCACTACACGTGTGCAGAAGCCTTCAGCGGTCAGAAGGGGGAGTCAGATCACCTGGAATTGGGAGTTACAGGTGGTTGAGAGCACCATGTAGGTGCTGGGAACTGAACCCTGGTCCTCAGCAAACCAAATCCAGGTCCTTTGCAAGAACACTAAGCTCTCTTAATTGCTGAGTCATCTCTTCAACCCCTACCTGGTTTTTTGTATCAATTTCCATCAAAGAGCTCTGGGATTTTATTTTTAATTTTTAAAGGTTTCTGTACTGTGTGGGCGCATGCATGAGCCCAAGCACCTGCTTTCACGCATCACTCACTGATCGCTTTCAATATCAAAAAGAGGAGATTCTCCTGTGCGGAGAGTGGGTAAATAAATGTTTAGTATGTTTTGATATTGCAGGGGAGCTGGAGGACATTAAATGATATTTGTCTCTCAGTGGAGAGGGACTTTTCCTTTTGCCTGGAAGAATGTGAATTATAAAATACCGGTTAACTCATTCCTGGTGACAGAGTACTGTGGCTTTGTATTTTTAAAGGTTTCCCCCTTTTATGTCTCCAAAAGTCCCGTCAAAATTATACGTAAGGTTTATTTCAGCAATTCAATCTTAGCATCGGGAAATACTTTAAATTTAAAAGTACCACGAGCTCTTGTGTTTGTGATTTAAAGCCTATACCTTGGTTAATAATGTCATTAAAAGGATTTTTACATTATGTTTTTCATAAAAACGTAAGCAAGGGACGTTTAGCGAAAAGCACAGCCCTAATGGTTGAAGTTGTTAAACATGTACAAAGTGTAGCGGAAACTTAACATCTCCTGACTGTGGTAGTAACCAAACCTCTGGGTTCATCCGAGACAGAACTGGCAGGGACTGCTGCCAGCTCTGGGCAGCCAGGGCTGGGGGTGCAGTAAAGACACAGATGTGGGCAGGCATTAATATGCTAACAGCTGGGGAGCTCAGAGAGCAGAGCTCTGGGCCACACCACAAGAAACCACGGGGAAACTGGAGTGTGTGTGTGTGTGTGTGTACAGCCAAAACAGATATATCATTCCTGTAAGAAAATTTGGCAATATCAAATTTTCAAAACAATACAATAGGATTGTCAAAACAATAGGATGTTCACATGTTGTGGTGCTGTGGTGAAGTAATTTATGTCTGGGAACATGATTTGTGTTCACCCGTATACCAAATGGTGCAGACAAGAGTCAATGAAACACTGAGTTCACTGCTAAGAATTCATAAACAACCTACATATCTACTAAGGTGGAGGCATACAGCAATCCATCATTGAAGTGTAAAAAACAGTAAGTAAGGTAGCTGTTCTGCAATATTGATATAGATAGATATGCAAGACGTTAAATTAATAAAAGGCAAGAGCAGAACGGTATGTTTTATATATTTATGACTTAGGTGAGGAAGTTTAGGGCTGGGGCTGCAGCACAATGCTAGCTGTTGGCCTGGAGCTTAGCTGCCTGAGTTCAACCCCCAGCACCAAAAAGAAAAAAGCTTTGAAAGATGCCTTATGGGGGCTAGGGAGTGGCTTGGTCCGTGAGGCATGACCCAAACAAGTAAGAGGACCCGAGTCAGATGTCAGAGAATCTACTTAAGAGGCCACATGAAGAAATGTGCACTTGAAATCCTAACCCTGGGGAGGTAGAGGACCCCTGGGGCGTGCTGGCCAGCCACATAAATCAGCAAGCTCCGGGTTCAGGGAGGGACAGTCTCTCAAAACACAAGGCGGTGGGGAGGAAGACATTCAACATCTACCTCTGGCCCACACATGTGCACGCATCACGCTGGCGCGCGCGCACACACACACTTCATTCATTTTTTTTTTTTTTGAAATCCAATGAAACTGGGCATGGTGTCTCTCTCAGTACTTGGGAAGCCAAAACAGGAGGACCATCAATCCCAAGGTGGTCTAAGTTACACGGTGATACTTTGCCTCACTATGTATGCATTTTTTAAAAAAATTGTTAGTTTAGTGTTAGTGTGTGTTTGAGTATGTGTGTAGGATTGCTGGAGCACACATGTATGTGCAGATGAATGACAACTCTTAGAAGTTGGCTCCCTCTTTCTACCACATGGCTCTTAGAGACTGAACTCAAACAGGTCAGTTCAGGGAGCCAATCCACCTGTCCATCAAAAATGTGTTTTTCGGGGTTGGGGATTTAGCTCAGTGGTAGAGCGCTTGCATAGGAAGCGCAAGGCCCTGGGTTCGGTCCCCAGCTCCGAAAAAAAAGAACCAAAAAAAAAAAAGTGTTTTTCCAGCAAAATGTCTTACCAAGAGCAACCTGAAAGTATTGTATGGCGGTAACTGCTTCAGGGCATTCTGGGAATTTCTCCTCCATGGTTTCTGTGCCATAGCTCATGAAACACCTTTGGAAGATGGTCCTTCACCCTCCCCTTAGACAGTCCTGGATTCTCCAGATAATATATCCTTGGGGAGATGCTAGACTGAAAACCTGGCACTAAGGAGTCTCTTCAGCCCAGTACTCCAAACCAGGAGAGGCCATGTAAATGCTTCTCACTCCAAACCCAAGAGGAGAAACAGAAACAAGGACACCAAAATAGAGCACCACCTACAGATACCTCAGACATCAAATGTGGGCCAGCTCCCAGCAAGACATTAGGATGCGACCACACGGCCAATTTACCTCAGTTATCTGATACCAAACTTCAGACTGTCAATTTTAGGCTATATGCTAGAAAGCACACTAAAAAGGCAAAAAAAAAAAAAAAAAAGTCTATCTAAATGGTCAAATCAACAAGACCTAAGCATGCACATGTTGGAATCATCAAAGATTGAAAAATATCTCTGATTAATATGATAAAGGAATGGATGGGAGAAAGTAGGCAAGCTATGAGAAGCAGTGCAAAGACAGATGAAAATGTTCAAACAGAACCACAGTGCGTAGTTAGAAACCAAAATGCTGTAACAGAAACAGAAAATGCCTTCCACAGGCTCGGAACCAACTTAACATAGCCAAGGCAAGAGTCAAGTCATTTGAAAATGGTCAATAAAAGCTTCTCAGGGTGAGTGGCAATGAGAAAACAACCAGAAACGGAATAGAAGCCCCAGGACTTGCAGAGAATAGCAAAAGGCATAGCACACGGGGAGCTGGAATACCGGATCATGGCAAAAGAGTGGGAGAGCTGGGCATTCCTCAACAGAAAGCTTGCGTGAAGCTCTGGCTTCAATCCCAGAACCTCATAAAACCAGCGCGGTGGTTCATGTCCATGATCCCAGCTCACAGGAGGCAGAGACAGGAAGATCAGAAGTTCAAACTCATCCTCAGCTACATAGTGAGTTGAGGCCAGCCTGGGCTATGCTAACACCCTCTTCTGGCCTCCGTGGACACCTGCAATCATGTGTACACACACACACACACACACACACACACACACACACACGCATGCACACAAAGATATTTTTAAAGAGAAGACTAAAATAATAATCTTTGTGCTTTGAGGAGCAGTGTCTGGAAAGTTAGAGGACAACCCACAGAAAGGGAGGACAGTTTGAAAGTGATAAAGGTCTAGTCTTTAGAATATTTTTCAAATTCAGTAACAAAAGGACAACTGGTTTTTAAAACGGACAAAATATTTAAATAGACGTGTCTTTAAAAACAGACAAGCTACCGACAGGTACTTTCAAAGATTCTTAAACGTCATCAAGCATCCAGGAAGTGCAAGTCATGGGGACACCACCTCACGCATGCCAAAGTGACTAGAAGAGAAAAGGCCATAGGAGACAAAAGGGTGTGCAGAAACTGGAACACACACACTGCCACTGAGAGAAATACTGTAGTCGCTTTGGCAACAACCGGGCAGTTCATCAAAACGTAAAACAGTTGCCGTATGGCCTATCGTTCTACTCCAGACACGTCCAGACACATCCAGAGGAACTACAGCCATGCCTCTCCAAGACTAGAACACAGGAGGCCATGGCGCTGAGAGTAGAGACAGCTGAGGTGCTCGTCGGTCTAGGAGGGACTAAGTAGAATGTGGTCTCTCCACACAATGGGATATTATGTAGTCATAAGAAGACCTGGAGCTGTGCTAGAATATGAGAGGACCTCAGGAACACTATGCTGGATGAATGGAGCTAGCCACAAGATGCTATTTATTGTACGATTCCTGCAGTATAGTTTGTTCAGAACAAACAAATCCATAAAGAAAAAGTAGGGATGAGAGAGAGAGAGAGAGAGAGAGAGAGAGAGAGAGAGAGAGAAACTTAAGAAGTATGGGTATGGGGTGTTTCGGGGTATGGTGAGGGGTGATGGAATTGGACAGTGAGCACAGACACCAGCCTGTGGACATGCTAACAGACTGGACACTTTAAAGGGTAGATTTTATTGTATGTGAACTTTTATCTTCCTGCCCCAACTGAGAGCAAAAGTGGAAGAAGACTGGACACAAAGCCTGGAGCTCACTGCCTGCAGACCATGCTGAAAATGATCAGATTCTTAAGGTGCAGGAAAAACAATAGGGGTCAGAGGTGTACACGTCTGTAAAGACAGGGAGAGCAGCAGAGACACAATAAACAAAGGTAAAATAAAGTCTTTTGTTCTTAATTTTTAAAATATTCGTTCTCATTGTGTGTGTGTGTGTGTGTGTGTGTGTGTGTGTGTGTGTGTGTGTGTGTGCACTTGCATGTGCGGGCACCCATTCCCTTTGCTATGGTGCACTTGTGGAGGTCAGAGGACTGCTTTGTGGAATCACTTTTCTCCTGCCTTTCTGAGGATTGAACTCAGGTTGCCAGGATTCATCAGCATCACCTTTATCTGCTGAGCCATCTTCTTGGCCTGTTTTGTTTTTTTCCGGGGGGGTGGGGTGGGGTGGGGTGGGGAAGGTTGTTGTTTCATTTCCTTTTTCTTTTTCATTGATTAAAAAAAATTTAAAGCAGGGGGCTGGAGAGATGGCTCAGCGGTGAAGAGCACCGACTGCTCTTCCAGAGGTCCTGAGTTCAATTCCCAGCAACCACAGGGTGGCTCACAACCATCTGTAATGGGGTTGGGTGTGTCTGAAGACAGCTACAGTGTACTCATATACATTAAGTAAATAAATAAATCTTTTAAAAAAATTTAAAGCAGGGAGAGAGAGTAAAAATGTATTGCGTGTTTACAGCACATATGTTAGGGAGCTGGGTGACAGTAACGCCCCAGGGATGAATGGGGACTTGGAGACAATCTGTCACGCACACTGTGTGTTATCTGAAGATGGGCTTGTATTAATTTATAAGTGTAATCACATCCTGGTCTCGCTTCCTCCTCTTCCTGCTTCTCCTTGCTCTCTGCATCAACTCTCAGTACCACTGAGGAATTAGAGCAGGGCCTTGGTCATGCTGGGTATGATGTGGCTCGATTCTCGTCCCCAACCCCAAAGCCTCACCAACTTCAAAGGTTGGAAACTCTAACCACAGTGCCCTTAAGCTAGAAGCCAGCTAGAAATCGAGTTAAAATTCCTATGTATTCAGAAATTTTATGACGCATTAAAATACAGGTTCAAAGTCACATTGGATACTTTTAGAATCAGACACTTAGAGATTGAGAATGGCAAACATCACATCGAAACAAGGGAGACAGCAAACATCAGTGTTTGAAGGAAATGCTTAGTTTAGAACACTTATGTAAGGTTGAGTGTTTGAAATTGATAATCTACACATTCAATTTTCCAAGCTTAGAAAAATAACCACAGAACAATTCAGAGAGAGAGAGAGAGAGAGAGAGAGAGAGAGAGAGAGAGAGAGAGAGAATAAACCCAGGAGAAGAAAGTAGTGTGGATGAATGTCTAAACCTGAGAATCCATTGTTTGGAAGAACAGTTCCAAGAAACTGAGTCACCCTCAGTAGGAGAGATTAAGGGAAAAAGTCAAGACAATGTTACGAATGAAAAAATGGACATGATTATATATATAACAAAATATAAAAAATACAATCAGTGATCATGCCCAAAAAAAACATAAAGTGAGATTCTAGACAATATAATTTACCAAAACAAATACAAAGTAGCTCTCTGTGCTGTAGAGAAATTGAAGCACAGGTTAAATTGTTTCCCATGAAGATACCAGCCCTAGATGGCTTTGTGCATCTTTCCACACTAGAGGGACAGATCGTCTCAGTCTTGTTTAAATTCTTCTCAGAGGAGAAGGAAGAAGGGATGCTTCAAGGTCATTTTAGGGGACTGCCCAAGACTGGTACCAATCCCGCACATGGGACAATCAGAAGGAAAGATAAGAGAGTTGTGAGCTCTATTATGTCGCCCGTGAGCAGAGAAGTGGAACGTTAGAAAACCGATCTAACAGTGACTTAAAATGGATGATGCGTTTTGACCAACCCAGGGTCATACGCTGACGCAGGGTACATTGGTACTCACAGGACTTTTGCTCTGATAAACACAGCTGAGCACTAGAGAAGGTAACATGAGCACGAGGTCCCATGCTTTAGCAAATTAGGAGCAAAAGTAAGTTTCTGTAGTACAGTACAAAGTACAGGAAAAACAAATCTTACAGAAAGTGAGACCTCGGAGCACAGCATTCAAGGAGAGGCAAACACAGGTGGGGACAAAAGATATTTGTAGTCGTTATCAAGGTCCTAAGGTTTTTCAGAGTGCATGTGTCTGGGTCCACACGTTTACATGTGCTTACGTGTAGTTTTATGTGCATGCTTGTGTGTACATGTGTGTGTGTGTGTGTGTATGTTTGTGTGTGTATGTGTGTGTGTGCGTGTGTGTAAAGCAGAAGTCAAACTTAGATGTGGTTCCTCTGGACACAGCCACCTGGGTTTTTTCATGATCTCTCGCTGAGACCTGGGGCTTGATAATTATTCAGGCTGGTTGGTCAGTGAGCCCGGGGACTACATCTGTCTGTCCAGGGCTGGGATATGTGCTACCACACCTAGCTTTCTTACCTGGGTGCTGGGGGTTGAACTTAGGTCCTCATACTTGCCCAGCAAGTGCTTTACAGACTCCCCAGGCCCTGAGGTTCTATATTTTTCATGTAGAGTTGGGGATCCCATAAAGTCTTATGTTACAGATACTACTGGGGCAAGCAAATGTCTCTGGACAGGAGGATGTCATAAACCAGGGGTTCCAAAGCGTGGCTCCTGAGCCTACAGCAACAGTGTCACCTGGAGACTTGTGAAAACTGCCCCACATCTCTGCGGCTTCACCCAGACCTACTGAGCAGACACTCAGGAGTGGAGCCTAGCGGCACGTTTTAACAAGTCTGCCCTGGGAGTCTGATGCTGACGTTTGATGGCCATTCAACATTCTTGCTTAGCTTTTAAACTCGATGAAAAGGGAGCCAGCCACATCACCTCTCCGTCCTGGTGCCCTCACAGCAAACGTACAAGGAAGAAAAAGGAGCCTGTTACAACTCAAAACACCAAGTAACGACCAGGAGTAGAGTTTGCTGGACGCCACAGTTTCAGGTTTTACACTGTGCAGAGCCAAAGGAGGAAGCACTTTCCAGAAACTTCTGTGTAGGGAGAGGTAACCTCTAGAAGGTCTGCTGGTAGTTTGAAAGGAAGGCAGACTATTAGTTCTGGACAGCGTGGGGTTCCTCCAAGAGAAAAGCCTAGGAAGGAGAAAAGTGTGGACTGTGTCTCGGTACGCCACTGCTGCCTTTGATGACTTGCGGTTCAGGGTGTGGCGTTCCTCGGTAGAAGTCGGAATGAAGCATCTGGTCTTCAGAGCCCAACTATACCTTGTGAATCTCTGCCAGCTCGTAGTCAGTCCTGGCCATCCTCTTCAGGAAGCCGGCCTTGGTGGTAATGACTTTAGGCCTTGGAGCCTGGATCCTCGGCTGCGTCACAAAGTCAGGAAGGGACGCTTCAAGTTCCATTAATCCTGCGGGAGGAAGAACACGTTTTCATGGCCCAGTGCTTACAGTTAACGTGTTGAGAGTGCACTGTGGGGTCTGCGGGGCTAGCCTCTGTTCTCAGTGACCTGGGTGACACAGCGAGAGACTATTCTAAAATAATGATGTGCCCTACGGAAGCAAGTCTACAGCCTCGTGGCAGATGGCGCCCCCATTTTGAAGGGGGTGTTCACCAAGCCCTGACTCACGATCCTGGCCAGACGACGCTTCAGCTTGTGAGCTGAACTTTTACAAACGTAAACTCGTCTCTAGGGCTTCATAAGAGGCACAGGTCTTTCCATAAACTGGCCACCTGGTGACTCCGACGTCTAGGTTTTAAATGTCTGTGATTTTATTATAAATGGCGTTTGTTTCGTAAACCTGGTGTAAAGGTTTTTGTTTCCGTCTTTGTTTTTAAATAAAAATTTATTTCACAACTTGATTGCTGGCGTTTGTTTTTAGGTCAGAGTCTTGCTAAGTTGCACAGGCTAGCCCCAAACTTCTGGACTCGGGTGATCTGCTGGCCTCCAGCTCTGAGGATTTGAGATTACAGACATTCGCCACTACACGCAGCTACCGTGTTTACATACATGTTTAGTAGCTAACTGAATTTGCTCCGTTATATTATTTATTCTACAGGTGTTTCTTTTGAGTCTGGGTTGTTTTTTTTTTTACTTTGTATGAACCTGTACTGTACTGACAAGGCAGGAAATGTGTTCGTTGATGCTTTTTCAAATATTCTACTGCTTACCGTCAATGTACCGAATGCAGATGTCTTCTACCAAACCTCTAACAGCATTTTTTATTTTTTTTTTTACCTTCATAGGTGTTGAGATAGTGATTTCTGACGACGAAGTCCTCTGAGTTGTTGTCTGGGAAACGGCCAAGGCGAGACAGAGGTCCGTAGACCTGAGACGCGAAGTTGGAATACTCCTTGATGATGTCTCTGCGCTTTAGCTTCCCTTCTATGTTCTTCGCTTTGCCCACGAGTTTCCTGATGTCTGAAATACAGGGCTCTGTCTCTCATGGTTCTCTCCCTGTTCTGAGTTACAAACGCAGAATGCTTTGAGGGCCCACCACAGCTAGAGGGCAGCACTAGAAACAGCTCTATCACCCGGATGGCTCTGATACAGGGAAGGGCGGCAGAAGCGGAGTCGGCGAGTGACCTCAAGGTGGAGTCGCACGCACCCACAGACTTGTGCGAGCACACACACACACACACTCACTCACACACACACACACACACTCACACACACACACACACACACACACACACACACACACACACACACCCACACCACACACACACACACAGACACTCACATACACACCACACACACCACACACTCATACACACCACACACACTCACACACCACACACACACACCACACACACACACTACACACACACACACCACACACACACCACACACAAACCACACACTCACACACACTCACACACACTACACACACACACACACACACACACACACACACACACACACACACGTGAAATCCCTCGAAAGAGTGAGGAGTCGTACTGCAGGGGGACCCAGAGCCACCGCTGCCTTGCACCTGTTCACAGTTCATCTGCAGGTCTTTGTGTGTGACTTTGAGTGTTAGAATTTAGTAGAATAGTTCGCATTCGGCCATTTATCTACAAAAGCTGGTTAAATCCACCACTAGCAAATTACCGAAGAGGAAAAAATGTAAGCGACATCTAAATACATAGCCAACAGCAAGCTAGTTAGATCAATAATTAATAATAATAATAATAATAATAATAATAATAATAGGCTGAGTTCACTAAAAAGAATTTAAGGTCAGACTTTAATTTTTGAATTAATTTTACTTTTTTAAATAAAACTTTTTAATGGTCTTTAAAAATGTGATTGAGTTGTTAAGAGTTCATATCAACCACTAATTTGAGCGCACTGGTAATATAATTCTTAATTTTTTTCATGAATTTGAGGCAACTGGAAAGCTTTCAGAGCTGGTTTTTAAATTCTTTTTTAATTAGATCTTTGAGAATTTAGAATACCATGGTCTGATTATATTCACCCCTTCTCAACCCTCCATTTTCCTACCCACTCAACTGAGTGCCCTCGTTTTGCTTATTTGTTTTTTACCCACAATGCCCTACTTGTGTTGTCCATATATGCATGGGTATTGTAGCCTTCCACTGGGGTGTGGCAACTTACCAGGCTCGGCACTCTTAAAAGGCCATACAACATTTAAAAAATTAATTACATTCTATTTTAAGTGTGTGTGAATGTGCACGTGCATACTGAGTGCATTCGTGCATGGAGGGGGCGTTGCCAAGTGCCGTGGCACATGTGTGAAGGTTGAGACAACTTTCAGGAGTTGGTTCTCACCTTGCACTGTATGGGTCTCAGGAATTAAATGTATTTATCCAGTGAACAATCGCAATGGCCCCACTAATACAATTTTTATAGGTAATTTTAAAAAGGGTTTTCATTAAGAAAAACTACGAAATTAAATTAAATGCTTGCTAATAATTTCAGCTTTCATAAATTCTAACTTAGATTTTTACTTTAGTTCTTCTGTGTCTGTGTGTTTGTGTAGTGAATGTCACACGTGTAGGAAGGTACCCCTCTGTGCCAGCACTGTGCGTCCTGTTCTATCGCTCTTTGCTTTAAGCCCTTAAACAAGGTCTCTCAGTGAATTTGGAGCTTGCTCTCTCAGACGCACTGGCTGGCCAGCCAGCCCCAGAAATCTTCCTCTCTTTGCTACATTGTACTGGGGTGACAGGCACACGCGGCCACACCTGCGTGGTGTGCCTGGGATCCGAACTCAGATCTCTGTGCTTGCACAGCATGTGAGCTTAGTCACTGGACCATCTCCTCAGACTCTGATATAAAAAAAAATTATTATTAATCCTGCCCTGAGTAAGTAGTAAAGTATCTCATTTTTAATGCATAAAATGAGAATGTATAGTTATAAGATATATAAACATAAATACATCTGTGGCATTAAAAATTTCTTGGAGAGAAGCAATTAGAAAAAAATGATATCTCTGGGGGCAGGAATTTAAAAAAAAGTTAATCAATGAACTTTTTAAACAGAGTCTTGGGTTATGAATGTAGGAAACCAACACTGATATAGTTGTAACTTGGCTATCTGTTAGAACTCGGTCACCTGACTTTCTTAGCCATTTTCCTCCAATGTCCACCTTTCGAATAGAACTCCTCTCCCTTTCCTAATCAATACAGCAAGACCATAGAATTCCCTCCCAGTTTAGTCTGGCTTGGCCAAAGCCCCAAAGCCCGGTCCCCTCCCTGGCTGGCTCACGCCACAGATTACTTGATACATGTCTGTGATGGATCTGCGATATTTTGGCCTCCTTCTTTTCCTGCAGTTCACACCACTGGTTGTTCAGGTGCTTCATGTCTATCTCATTCTGGTTCTCCTCACGCCTCTTCAGCAACTGTTTCAAAACCTCCAGGCGCAGTTCCTGCAGTCTTGGGGGGTAGATTACAGAGTATTACTCTCTCAAATCGGGAGCTCTATTTGAGAGCCAGTGCAGGTCCTTCCTGTGAGCATCGTATTCATGTGCTTTAAAAAGACCACTGTGGCAAACATGCGACAAGCAAGTTGAAACGGAGGGGCAGACGTCCACTCCAGCAGCAGCAAATCTCTAGACAGTGAGGGCGTGGGGAAGGGGCGCGCATGCGCACAGTCCAGAAGCCGAAGCTCGGACAGAAGAGCGGGCAGATGGGGTAAGAGATGGGCTCTCTGAGCCGCTGAACCTAGAGAACAAGGGATTTGTAAACGGGGCTGGTCTTGACATGGTAGGAGCTCAGTTAATAACCTTCCCTTTACTTCATAAATCTGTGCTCATGAGTTCCCTCTCTTGCTTATACGTCTAGCCACGTCTAGGCTGTGACCCAGCTGCTTCTGAACCATTGTTTCTGCCAGCTTTGAATCCCCTCCTATTTTCTGGGGCTCCCAAAACAAAACAAACAACAAGTCGTGCTCATTCTAGTCTACCCCTGCCTCCGACCTTCCCTCTAGGAATTTTTTCCTCCTCTAGAAGCTTCTTGTATCCAGTCTCTGGCTGTCTCCCAGCCTGCCCTCCCTCTCTGAACATGCCCACTCCCACTTAGAAACTGATTCATTGACTTTAGGCACTCATCTGTCAAATGTTTATGGGGTGACCACTGTATGTCAGGCAGAAAAATACGGCAAACAAGATATGCTGCTGACGTGCAGGCCCACAAGCCAACCCTCCAACACGAGGTCAGTTCCAGGCCAGGAGGAAGATGGGAGTCAGAGGTACAAGGAGCCGGAAGACAGGAATGGGGTTTGTTACATGGAGAAGGGGAGGTTCAGCCTCAGCCGGGAGACGAAATGGTTCAAAAGGCCTTGGGAAGCCTGGTGTGGTATGCACAAAAGCACAAGTTCAAAGCCAGCCTGAATCACATAGGGAAATTCTGTCTCAGAAAAGACCAAGGGGACCAGAGACAGGTCAGGTGTGTCTCAAGCCTTCACTAAGTGCAGATCGTGGAGGAGGGTGGGGGGCCGGGTGATAAAGGCTTCTGGGGAAGTAGATGCTCTTAAAATTAAGCCACACAACAGCAGCCCCCACCCCCACTTGAGTGAAGGATACGGTCACATGCTACAGCGAACTGGGGCCAATAATGGACCTTATCTACCATGACGGTCCTTAGAATTGTAAGGAGGCAGAACAATTCCTATCGCCTAGTGACAATGTGGCCATTGAAACGCCTTAGCTCAACACATCATTCCCATTTATGGTGATTCTGTTGTAAGCAGACATTCTGGGCAGCCAGCCATGTAAAAGCACAGCAAATGTAATAATGTAGAACACTTGGTAATGGTGACATCCACTATGTAGGCTGACAGATTTATGCTGCTGTTTATTGTTAATAATTCATTAATTATACACAGAGCCTCGCGTAGCCCAGGATGACCTCAGACTCAATATGCAGCCAGTGGCTGGCCTTGAACGCCCGATCCTTCTGCCTTAGCCTGCTGAGTGCTGACCTTATAGGCCTAAGCCCCCAACCCAGGCTTTTCTTATTATTTTACTGTGTTATTTTTAAAGTTTGTCATCAGAATCCACAGCCATATTGACCACATCTTCGGTCACATCGAAGGGCCACACTGAGTGTGACCTGTAACTGCCCAGGTTCACCCCAGGGGCTGATTCACTGAGCAACACATTTCTCGGAACACACCCCAGTGTTAAGCAGGCAGTGACTAAATGAGGTTGTGCCAGGGTCACTTCTCCAGCTTGCTTTTACTTCGGCTTCTTCCACGGCAAGACGGACATTCTCTGCCTCTCTCCCCCAAGGGGTTGGCAGAGAATGAGTTAATGCAGGCAAACTTAAGTGTAAAATGGAAGGCTTGCTCTTACACAGGCTGCTGACTCTAACCTCCTGATTCAATAGGCTGTGGGTGAGCTCTAGAAAGTTCTCTGAGCATGGCGGAGTGCTGTGCCCTGTATCTCTCCTCGTCATCACCGTCATCACCGTCATCACCTGTGACATTAGTGGCTTCCGGCTCTCCCTGCAGCCTTCTCAAGTCTCCCACCTCAAACAGCAGAGCTCTTTTCTCTAGAGTCAGAGCACTGCAGCCTGGGGAGAGGGGCAGGCTCTGACCTCATCCTCTGGCCCCTCCTTTCCTCAGTCCCAACAGCCAGTGAGCAGCTCCCCTGAGGCTCAGAAGCCAGGTAGTCACCCGGCTTTCCCATCTCACAGCCCAGAGCCTCCACGCCGGAAGAACTGGAAGCATGTTTATTAAAGTTGGCCTTAGGTTTAAATCGCCTTCAGAAGTGATCGCCCTGCCCAGAAACATTCTAAGTACTTTAATGCATTTTTACTAGACACATTCCTTTCCAAAGGACAGCAGTCAACTTAAACGTCTATGGAGCACAGAGGACACTGAGTCCCCTGCCACACACTTTCTCAGTGGATTGCTACCCTTTACCCAAACTGCGTGCAGTATGATTCTGGCTTAGTCGGAAAGGAATTGGAAAAAAATTTTTTAAATTCAACAACAGACTGAGTCCTCTCTCGGGTCTTCTCTTGTGCATAAGGGGCTTTGACAGCACTGTGCAAAAGCACAGACCCCCAGCCCGGCACGGACTAGAACAAAGGCCCACCTCAGCAAGAGCCTTCCTGGCATACTTGTTAAGGACCCTTCGGTCCTAATAATGTCTCCTCATTTCTAGACATCAACAGCAGCCTCATTACCAAAATCACAGTAGGCTTCTTCCACGGCAAGATCACAAAATGTGCTGAAAGCGAATTATACACATCTGAAAATGGCCTTATGTGGTACAATATAATAACAATCATCTCATTGTCATCATCACCCCCACCATCACCACCACCATCATCATCATCACCCACCACCACCACCACCACCACCACCAGGTAAATGGAAAACTGGAGAAGTTCCGAGACCTGGTGTCATTTAAGCATGTTGTTGTGCAAGCTTGTCACTTCACAGATAAAGCCTCCACAATCTGCCTTTCCAGTGGGAAATACTCCATCAGCTCTGGCTAGAAACTCAGGTGTCTGCAACCCCATAAGAACAACAATACCAACCAACCAGAGCTCCCAGGGACTAAACCACTACTGAAAGACAATACATGGACAGACCCATGGCTCCAGCTGCATATGTAGCAAAGGATGGCCTTGCTGGGCACCAGTGGGAGGAGAAGCCCTTGGTCCTGCCCCAGTGTAGGGGAATGTCAGGGCGGGGAGGTGGGAGGGAATGGGTGGATGGGTGGGGGAAAGCCTTCATAGAAGGGGGAGGGATGGGAAACCGGGAAAGGGGATAAAACATTTGAAATGTAAATAAAAAAATATCCAATTAAAAAAAAAAGAAACTCAAGTGTCCTATGAGTCTTGGAGGGTAGGAATGAGAGGACTGTCACAAGGCTGTTTTATGAGACACAGAGGGGCCTCTGGCCTAGGCCTGGCAGTTCTGGGAATGACCCAGGGGGGATCTCTAAGAAGCTTTGCAGAAATCACTGGGACTCTGTGACAGTCAGAACAAACCCTGGAGAAGGGCTCTTTGGTTTCATGTTCAACTTCACAGAGCTCTTCTACAAGATCAGGAGTGGGCGACTGCTCCCAAAAGAATTAGAAGCCCAATATTGTATCTGCACAAGTTGAGGGTTGTTTTTAAACACACATATTAGGGGGAAATGCTTCCAGATTAAACAAAACAATAAAATGGCCAGGTGGTGGCGATGGCACACCTTTAATCCCAGCACCTGGAACGCAGCGACCGGTGGATCTCTGAGTTTGAGGCCAGCCTGGTCTATAGAGTGAGTTCCAGGACAGCCAGGGCTACACAGAAAAAAAACATGTCTTGAAAAACCAAAATGAATATGTAAATTAAATAATAATAATGAAGTAGGAACATTGCTCTCACCAACCCCCTGATAGCTGTCCAGGAGCCGGAGAACCTACTTTTCGATCTCCCCTTCTCTGAAGGCCCACTCCTTCCTCTCCATGGCGTTCATCATCTTCCTCCTCTTCTCAGCCTGCAAGCTGTCACTCAGTGGGGGCAGAGTGGCTTCCCAAGCTCGCTTCTCCCGGGCGCGCTCTATCATTTCCACTTCGGCCAGTCCTGCTGGGAGACCTCGGCCTGCAGGGGATGTCACAGCTCAGGAACAGAGGGCAAACCGCTAGCCACCCTACATGCCTTCCTCCTAACCCCGCTCTCGATTCAAGCCTTAGGATATACCGTGGTGCCTCTGAGAAAGGCCGCCTGGATGCTTCCAAACTAGCGTCCTCTGTGGCCTCCATGCCTCCTCTTACTGAGACAGAAGTTGTTTTAGTCACATGCGTGTTCAATGACCACCAAATGATCACCTTGGAGTGTCCTGTACTGGACAAGTCCATAGTTTTAAAATGAAAGAGGGGGCTGGAGAGAGGGCCCAGTGGCTGATCTTCCAAAGGACACAGGTTCAGTACCCACATAGCAGCTCAAAACCATCTGTTCCAGAGGACCTGACACCCTCTTCTGGGCTCTGTGAGTAATGCATGCATGTAGTGCACGGACACATATACAGGCAAGATACCCCACACACTTGAAATAAAACTAAAATTTCCAAAATAAAATAAAATAAAATAAAAAGTTAGATGAAGAGGGAGAGATATGTCACTGACTAGAACTTGTTGAATGGAAGTTAAAAAGAGATACATTCTTTAAAAAAGAACAGACAATGAGTAACCATTAGCTGATACTTTTCTTCCTGTTTTGCCTCCTACAGTGAGTATACAATCTACAGCTACATCTTATCTCCACGTTTAAGAGTTTAAATATTTATGGAGCCGTGGCTATGGTTCAGAGGCACAAGCTGAGGCCTACCTCAACTTAGCCTTCTCTGGCACAGGTTTTGGGAACCCAGTTGGACATTTGGTGGCTAGCAGATCTAAAGGCAGCTTGGATCTGGTACATCATCTTCCTAAAACTGAAAACTACTAAGGGAAATAGGTACCCTGTGGGTTTCCCATTTAAATTTTGAATCTTTTTCATTTTAAAAATAACTGTACACGAAAGTCTGACGAAAAAGTTCCTACCACATGTAAAAAAACTACTTCTTAATTTGTTTCATGTCTTGTTCACTCGTCAGTGGAAGGACTATCAATTCGTTTAATGTATGAAGAAATACATAAGTTAAAGAAACGAGGAGAGCCTGGAAAGATAACTCATCAGCAAAGAGTGCACGCTGTTCTTGCAGAACCCAAGTTTGGGCCCCAGCACCTACATCAGGCTGCTCATAACTGCCTGTGAGCACTGAGGGATCCAGCGCCCTCTTCTGGCCTCCACAGGTACTGCACTCACATGCACATGCATGCACACATACAATTGTATAATTTTTTAAGTCTAAGACAACTTAAGAAAAATGAATAATCCCATGTTTACTGTATTTGAAAATATATACAGATATATCAATGTAGTATTTGTGTAGGGTTTTGCTCAGTATTTAAAAACAAAAAGTACAAAAATACCATACTTGACGGCCATGTTATCTATCAAATAACTTTTTCACCTTTTCTAATGAAAGAAATTTAAAAATTAAAAATAAAGTTAATGATTGTTTTAATCACCATATCGAGCCCTGTCCTCCTCTTCCCTCTCCCAGGATAAACACAGGAGGAATTTAGAGCACTTTCCCAAGCTTGGCATTTTGTGAGTCTGTGAAGGCTCGTCTGCCTATGACTTAACGCTTACAATATAGCAAGGACTGTTCAAATTCATTTATCCTTCAGCAAATCTCTGTCACGGAAATATAATGATTCCTGTTTTACAAATAAAGGAACCGAGAGGCTCAACGTTGAAGTCAGCTGCGTGGAGTGGAGGTCGGTATCAAATGCAGCGGTCTACTTTGTGTTCTGATGTATGGAGGTATGTCCCGCGCAATGAGCATGAATTGGAAGCCAGATTTGATTCCGAGATGAGATAGAAAAAAAGAAGTACATGAAAACAAAACGTACTGACTGTTAAAAATAGTGACCTACATAGCGTGCTATATGCGTTAGGCTGCGCTTGCTTTCAGGTGAAGAGCTGTTACATGTGTGTTGTTCTGAAACTCCTCTTTAATCCACCACGTGGTGGGGGCGTGGCCTCCGCCCACAGAGAGATGGAGGGCTTCATCCTGTTTAAGCGTGCATAGCCCGGGTCTACATCCTGGGTCTGCACAGTGCTGCAGCAAACTTCCCTTTCCTGGTCTCGCTGTGCCCACTGCGAGCTTCCCTAGGAGTCTTAGGATAAATGCACCAGTCTGGTAGCTAGAACATAAGATAGGATGGCTTTAATTCTGGAAAGTGCCAGGTTTACCCTCAGAAGGTATTCACAGCTCCTTCCCTCCTTCCCTCCCTCCTTACTACACAGCTTCTAGTCCATCTCAGTCGCCCCCTGCAGGCTTTATAAACCAGAGTAGCTCACTGAAAAGGGAGTTTGAGAAAGGTAGTTAACCTCCACGGGGATGGTCAAACCGGGAGTAGGAATTTGGGTTAGAATTACTTGGAGGTATAACTTATTAAGGAGAGAGATCATATCCGTTTCAGCGTGAGCTTCCCACTCCCACATGGTGTGTTTCTGCATCATCACACCTCTACAGGCCTAAAGAACCATTTTAAATTTTCCTCTGTAAATTCTTGGCATGTCCAGTCACTAGGTGACTAAGCACATTCTCCTCTGTCGTAGTTACTCTGTGAACTCGTCCAATAGCGTTTCTATTTACATTACAGCCCACGCAGTAAAGTTGCTCGTCTTTCCTTGCGTGTTGATTTCACGATCAGCTTTCTTGTGGATCACTCTTTTTAGTTACTTAGTGTGTTGTTGACAGGGCCTCACTATATAACACTGGCTAGCCTAGAACTCAAAGAGATCCACTTGTCTCTGCTTCCTGAGGGCTGAGATTACAGGGGTGCACTGTCATACTGGCCCTTTATTAGGGTTCTTTGTTTGTTTTGTTTTTGTTTTTTTAAAGATTTATTTATTTATTTATTTATTTATTTATTTAATGTATGTGAGTACACTGTAGCTGTCTTCAGACACACCAGAAGAGGGCATCGGATCCCATTACAGATGGTTGTGAGTCACCATGTGGTTGCTGGGAATTGAACTCAGGACCTTGGCAAGAGCAATCAGTGCTCTTAACCGCTGAGCCATCTCTCCAGCCCAGGGTTTTGTTTGTTTGTTTGTTTGTTTGTTTGTTTTTAATATCACAATTTAATGTTAAGCACATGGGTGTTTAGCCTGCATGTATAATATTGTACCACTTGCATGTCTGGCACTCTACAAAGGCCAGAAGAGGCCATGTTCCCTGGAATTGAAGGTACAGATGGTTGTGAGCTCCCCTGTAAGTGCTGGGAGTTGAACCCAGGTCGGCTGGAAGATCAGCCAGTGTTCTTAAGCACTGATTCATCCCCCCACCCCACCCCCATTAGGCTTTTAAATGAGTATTATCTACAAATTAAAATAGTTTTGCTGCTGCTGGCCAAACCTCATCCTTTATTTCTTTTTCCTACCTTACAGCACTAACTCTCATTTCATTTTATCTCTGTTGCATTCTGGGATATATATATTATTACATCTGCTGGCCACTGTCTTCTTTTGAGAAATATCTATTCAGGCTCATTGCCCAGTTTTAAGTGAGGTAATGCTTTTTTGCTGTTGAATCGTTAGTTCCCTGTTCTTGCCTATTCTAAAGACGGAGACTAGCCCCTTCCTAATATTTTTTTTTCTTCTTTCTTTTTTTTCGGAGCTGGGGACCGAACTCAGGGCCTTGCGCTTGCTAGCAAGCGCTCTACCACTGAGCTAAATCCCCAACCCCTCCTAATATTTTTTATGCAAACATTTTCTCCCAATGTGTGAGTTATTGCTTAGCTGTGTAAACCAGAATTGCCTGAACATGGGTCATTCCCAGGAACTCAGTAGTATATACTACTATCTGTAATATTTGGTGTGAATTACTAACTCACCCCAGGTCAGGTTAGCCAGGGTCAAGAGCTCAGGAATGGTGTCTTGACACACAACGTATTCTGGAGAGTACGGGTCTGTTTGAATGTCTGCGTCCCGGTAGTCAGTCTGAGTGCCCACGGTGGACTTGGTAGGCATGATTGAGTACTTGGAAGATTCAGGAGAGAGAAGAAGTGGTCCTGTCCTACAAGGATGAAAGTTAAGGCCCAACGTGAACGTTTAAAATCTTACACGACCAGGCAAAAACCGCTGTATCCCTACACACATAGTCATTCATGTGTTAAAGCTATTAAAACGGCAACATGTGTCTGATGCTTTATTTACTTCTATTCTTATTGTTTTTTAAATATTACCAATAACCTAGTAAAAATATCAGTAAGTTTTGATATTCCATATAATAGTAATACTCAGACCTTGGCATACAAAGTCATTAGAGGGACCAGGAAGGCTTTTGCCTATGGTGGCCAGCAATCCGTAGCTCCCAAAGTATTGGCCTACAAAGCTGCCTTCTGGAAGCACGTGTGATGTGAATGGGGAGTCTAGAAGGTTTTGAAATAAAGTCACTTACTTGGCTGTTGATAAAACGACATTGAGCGGCAACGGCTGAAGAAAAGGCAGGTAGGGCCTGGGGGTGGGGGAGAAAGCACACTTGTGAGGTTTTCATTCCAGCTCAAACTTTCTTTTTATTTTAATTACTCTTCCCCCCCCCCAAAAAAACAAAAACAAAAACAAAAAAAAAACCTCAGTGAGTTTGAATAAACTTCTTTTTTTAAAAAAAGAAATATTCCAAGTTTTGTGTATACAAGAAGCCTGGAGATGTTCTTATTTAAAAATGCAACTTTCCAGATGTGGCCCAGGAGGTACAGCCACTACAGGACACAGCAGGAGCTCTGCTCCCTCAGCGTGCACACTGGTGTCTCCCGGGCAGCCACATTCCCTGGAGCCTCTCTCTACTTGGGCGTCTGATGCTTAGGAATCTTCAGTAGCTCCTCAAGTTCCTAAAACCTTTGGAAACAACCAAGGGCGTCCTTTACAGCCTCCCCGTCCCACCCAGAGCCTAAGAATCTGTATCTAACTTCAGTTAACATTTTTTTTCTGAAAGAAAAAAAAAAAGGTATCAGAACACCTCTATTAGGAAATGTTTGTCCATCATAGGGTAGATCACAAATTCCCGCTGGAAAGGAAGCTTATTCGGATGTGGTATCAAAATTACTTTCTAATCCAAGATTGGCAAGGAAATCCTCCTTTTCTTTTTTCTTTTTTTAATTTACTTTATTTATTATATATAAGTACACTATTGCTGTCTTCAGACACACCAGAAGAGGGCATCGGATCTCATTACAGATGGTTGTGAGCCACCATGTGGTTGCTGGGAGTTGAACTCAGGACCTCTGGAAGAGCACTCAGTGCTCTTAACCACTGAGCCATCTCTCCAGCCCGAAATCCTCCTTTTGGATTGGTCTGCCTAGAGTACGCGATTCTTGCGAGAGTATGAGTCACAAATGAAATTCGGAAAATCCTTTGGGTTGAAGCACCATCCACAAGGATTGTCCCTTTGGCACATTTAGCAATTCCCCTGCACCGTGACTTCAAGATGCATGTTAGATCTGACTTCATCTGATAACTCCCTTTCCTTATCTGCTATGCACCCTTTGTTGCCATGGTACCTCATACACCCTCTGTGGTATGTCTGTTGTGAAAATGGGCTAACATTCAAAGAAAGGACTAAACGTGATGGCTGACATTATAGCGGCTGTCCCGCCATAAGGACCTCTCCCTGGGGCTCTAACATTTATTACTCTTCACGTTCTACCTGTCAAAGAACTTATAGCGGTTCTTTCCAGAGACATCCGCATCTTCATACTTTTCTTCTGGCTTCTGGAAAGAGGCATCCACTCTAAAATGAAGCAGAGAAAGATATTCGAGTCGTCAGCTCTCCCGGCCATGTTTCTGTGTGTTGTAGGAGGGACAGCGGTGCATTTAGCTGTCCCCCGCCTTAGACTAGACACAGTTACTGGATCTGGTAAGGGGAAAGTAAGAGCTGGAAAGTGAGGAGGTTTACAAAGTCCCAAATAAAGATACTGCCGCTCTTAAGGAGAAGAGCAGAGTCTCAAAGGGTGATTTTGTTCCCTGTCTAGGACACTTCACTGTTTATTAACTACTCACCATGACTTCTAAGTCATTTAAATAATCAGGGTTTCGGTAGAATTATTTTTGAAGGTGCTTTACTTGTAACTCTCAAAAAACAAAAGAACAACAACAACAAAAAACAAACAAACAAACAAAAACCATAGTTAAGGTTCTAGCAGAAAAGATTACTTGCAATTTCTGAGATAAACGAAAGAAATAACAGACTGGGTCATCCCTGTCTTTGGTGGTGAGCTATCCTTTAACATACACATAAATATGCATATGGTTAAACATGTGTTATTTATTGTATATAATATACAGCACATTGTATATAGTAATATAAGCATATGCAACAATATTATGATATATGTAATAATGATATAATTATATGCAATTATATATTGTATTATAGTAATATGTTACATATAACATTTTATATTAATTATTATATGGTTATATATATTAAGCAGTAACAGTTAAATCATTTAATATATATTATACATAATATTTATGTATATAATTATATAAATGTAGGACCATTACTACTTTTTTTCATTAATTTATTAATTTGCTTTATGCTGAATAATTCACAGCCCCCATCCCTCCTTTCCTCCCAGTCCCACCTTCTTACCCCCTCTCCCGTTTCCCCCTTCCATTCTCTAAAGAGAAAGGGTATCCCCCAACCCGGGCACCAACCCACCCTGGCACACCAAGTCACATCAGGACCAAATCTTCTCCCACTGAGGCCAGACAAGTCGGCCCAGCTAGGGGAAATGGATCCAAAGGCATAGCCATTACCTCTCAATCAGTCCTGTTTTAGAAAGAGGGATTTTCATCACAGCTGTCAATTTTCAAATCATGCAGAGTAATTAATTCTTTAAAATATCAATACATCCGTTAAAAACATGACTATGTTTCAGGGCAGGAACCCCAGGCACGTACGCAGCACGAAGCCGGAGAACTTCTTTGTGTTTGGCTTCTTGTCCCCTCCATTCTCGAGAGACGTGCGGTGGGACAGGGTCTGACTTGCTCCAGTACATAGAGTATCTTGGATGATGAAACAGGTTACTGAACATGGACCGAAAGTTGGGGACTTTTTTCTGATGTTAGGAACGGGAGGCAGAGGGGGGAAAGGTCAAAATTGTACGGTCAGATTTTCTAACACGAATCACATTGCAAGCTTTTCCAAAAGTACAGTGTGTGGGGCAGCAGGGGAGGAGCCACTTGTACACTCACGCTGTCCCTACAATGGTGGCTATGAGGCCGGGGCTGGGACTATGTTATTCTGTGCTCTGTGTGCTTCGTCCCTACCTAAATTCTCTAACATGGGCGCATACGTAATTTCCATTGACTTAGTTTATGGGTTCTGGTGTGTGTGTGTGTGTATGTGTGTGTGTGTGTGTGTGTCTGTCTGTCTGTCTGTCTGTCTGTCTCTCTCTCTGTGTCTGTCTGTCTGTCTCCACATGTGTGTGTGTGTCTCCATGTGTGTGTCTCCGTGTGTGTGTCTCTGTGTGTGTGTGTGTGTGTATCCAGGTGCCCACAGAAAGTCAGCAAAAGTCATCCAATCCCCCCAGAGATGGAGTTATGAGCAACTCAGTGACAGGTGGTTGTGAGTCACCGGACCTGGGTCTTGGGAACTGAATTCCCGTCCTTTTGTAAGAGCAGCAAGCGTCTCTCCAGCCCAGTGGGTGGGTTCTTTGTCCACTACTACTTAACCCTCGAAATGACTGGGCCGGGTAATCATAGTAGAGTAATTCCTATAGTCCCCAGATCCTGATCAGTCGATCTGATTAGTGAGTAGCCAGACCAGATGATCTGGATTGATTAGGTTGTGTTAGTAGATGACTTAGGCTTACCAGTCTGCTTCGAACCAGGGTGGCTTGGATGTTGGCCTGTGCATGGTCTCGTTCGCTCGACACAATAAATAACGGGTCTGTAAAGCAGTAAAATGACACAAAGAATAAAGTATATTTACCGGAAACAGAGTGACTCTCGCATTTATCTCTCTCGTTTTTATCTATTTCTCTGTTTTTTTAAATTAAAAATAAAATTTTAATACGATATATTCTGATTACCTTTCCCTCCCCAAACTCCTCTAGATCTTTCTCTCTTCCCCTCTCATCCAAATCCATGCCCCCGCCCTTTAGAAAACAAACGGGCATCTAAAAATGATAATAAGTAAAAATCAAGCAAACTGGGATGAGATAAAACAGACAGAAGAAAAAGACCCAAATGAAGAAAACACAATGGTGGAGACACATGTTGGCTTTCACAGAAATCCCATAAAAACACAAAAGTGAAAACCATAATATACATATATATATATATATGTATGTATAAAATATATACATAAATAAAATAAAATAATATAAATAAAATAAAATTTTAAAAAAGCCCGGCAAAGCAAAGCATTATGCAACAAAGAAACTTCAAAAATGCCGTGGACTTCACTCTGGGTTGGCCATCTACTGCGGGGCATGGGGCTTAGCCTTCCTTGGAGATAACTATTTTTCCTCTGTGAGTGGTTACCGACTGGAGATAGTTTCTGGGCTAGGGCTAGGGCTTGTGTCTACTTCCCCTCTCAGCACTGGGACCTCAGCAGGCTGAGACCTGTGCAGGCCCCGTGCATGCTGTCACAGTCTCTGTGAGCTCCTACTGGCATCGGTCCTCCTGTGTTTAGAAGGCCTTGTTTCCATGGTGTCTTCTATCCCCTCTGCCTCCTTTTCTGCAGCCCTGAGAAGGAGGATTTGGTGGAGACATCCCATGCAGGACTGGATGTTCCAAGGTCTCTCATTCTCTGTTCAGTTGTAGGCCTCTGTATTTGGTCCCATCTACTTCAGGAGGAAGTCTCTGATGATGGCTGAGCAAGGTGCCGGTGCATGAGCATAGCAGAATGCAATTAGAAGTCATTGCAGGACAGTGGCATTTTATTGTCCCCTGTGCCCATGGCTGATAGATCTAGTTTCAGGTTCTTGGCTACCTGAGCCATGGTGGGGATAGGTTCCAACTCAGGGAGTGAGCCTTCAGCTGAATCTCTGTGCCACTGTTGCACATTTAAAAATGACTGGTTTTGCATTTGTTCATCTGCCACTGCTCGTGTGCGGACGCCGAATGACATCTTTCGGGAGCCAGTTCTCTCCTAGCCTCGAGTAGGTTCTAGGGAGGAACAGGCCTTTATGTACTACTGAGCTGGCTTCTCTCATTTTCAACACTGAGTCTTGCTATATTTTCCAGGCTAGCCTTGAACTCCTGAATGCAGGAGATCTTCCTGCCTCTGCCTTCTGAGGAAGAGACTAGAGGCAAGTGTCAGTGTGCCTGGTTTGACATTTCTTAACTGGAGAACAAACTAGAGAGCTCAGACATCGCCTAACTGGAACAGCTATGGTCTTCTTACCTTCTTCCATTTACCAGGGAGTCTGTCAGATGGGTTTCTTTCCTGTGAATTCCAAGTCAGAGCTCATGGAATTGGAATGCAAACAAGAAGCCTGTCTTGTGACCCTAAATATTCCTTCTTCTTTTTTCCTATGAATGGACTTCTGTTACCTGAGTCACCTAAAAACTACTTCAACACGAGGAATCATATATATAAACACTATATCTATTTCCAGTTAAAAGAACGAATTTAACAGTGCTGAGGAGATGGATCACGCACTGAAGTCCTTACCGCGCAAGCATGGAGCACGAGTTCAAAGCCCCAGCATGCACATAAAAAGCAGCACGGTGGCCTGCATTGGTGTGACCCCAGGCCTGGGGACGTGGGGACAGGAGGAGCCCTGAGGCTCCTGTCAGCCAGTCCAGCAGCAACAATGAGCAATACGGTCAATGGGACCTTGCCTTAAAATATAAGGCGGAGAGCAATTGAGGAGGGCATCCGGTATTAATTTCTGCCCCTCTCTCACCACACACACAGAGGGGAATACACTTAGCCACCATTTTCCACGTTCAGGGCACTCAGAAGATGCCAACAGCATGACTCAACCTTGGGAACTGTAGACATGGTAAGAAAATATTCTCTATTAAGAGGTAAGATCAGCCATCTTTAGAATTTATCCCTTAGACTTATACAAACTGTGTGGATGATGGGCCCAAGTTATCTCTCCAATGGTCAACAAGCGATTACTTCACTACTGCAAGTATCTGCTCCCTGGGTACATTTTTAATGATGAAGAGTACTGATGACTGAGCATATTATCTATCAAAATCATCCGAGGTGAGGCCCAGGAGATGGCTCAGCTGTTAAGAGCACTTGTGGTTCTAGCTATTAGCAGGTTCAATTCCCAGCACCCGCAAGGTGGCTCAAAACCATCTGTAACCCCAGTTCCACGGAACCTAATGCTCTTTTCTGACTTCCAAGAGTACCAGACGTACATGTGGTACACATACAGACACACAGGCAAACACTCATGCACATTAAATAAAATAAATAAAGTAAAACTTAAAAAAAGAGTCAACCAACGTGACACTAAAGCCATAAGCAGCTTTCAGACAGAGAGAGAGAGACAGAGAGAGAGAGAGAGAGAAAAGGAGAGAGAGAGAGAGTCAAAGGATGAAAATACCATGGCCAAACATTTACTAGATTAATTTCATAAGATGAAACCAAGAATAAACAAAGTGGACCACTGGAATAAGTATGGTCCCCATAGGTTCAATGAGTTTGAGTGCTTGGGCCCACAGGGAGTGGCACTATTAGGAGGTGTGGCCTGTTCGGAGCAGGTGTGGCCTTACTGGAGGAAGTGTGTCACTCTGTAGGTCCCCTATGCTCAAGCTTCCCCCAGTGAGGCACACAGTCTCTCCCCGTAGCCTGTGGATCAAGATGTGCATATAACTCCCAGCTCTGTCCCCAGCATCAGATCGGCCTGGATGCTGCCATGCTTCCTGCCATGACGATGATGGACTGAACCTCTGAACCTGTAGGCCAGCCCCAATGAAATGTTTTCCTTTATAAGTTGCCTTGGTCATGGTGTCTGTTCACGGCAATAAACCCTGAGACAGAAGGGTTATACTGCCTGGTTGTGTGTGTCAACTTGACACAAGAGTCATCCGAGAGGAAGGAGCCTCTGTTGAGAAAATGCCTCCAGCAATGCCTTCTTCTTCCAACCTTTCAAAACATCATTGATAAACTCAGTGCGCTAGTTCCCCTAGGACCAATTAAACTCCAGCTTATGTTACGCCCCAATTTTCCATTTGCGATCTATCTCTCCAGAGCTTAAGTTCTGGTTTACAAGTGTTTGTCATCCTCTTGAGCTTGAGCATAGGGGACCTCTAAGCCCACCTACAGAGTGACACACTTCCTCCAGTAAGGCACTCCAACCAGGCCACACCTCTTAACAGTGCCGCTCCCTGTGGGCTAAGCATTCAAACACATTGAGGTCTAGATATAAGGCCTTTTCTCAATTAGTCATCAGTGGGGGAGGGCCCAGCCCATGGTGCCATCCCTGGGCTGGTGGTCCTGCGTTCTATAAGAAAGCAAGATGAACAAGCCAGGGAAGCAAGCCAGTAAACAACACTGCCCAAGGCTTCTGCATGGGCTCCTGCCTCCAGGCTCCTGCTCTGCCTGAGTTCCTGTCCTGATTTCCTTTGATGATGAACAGTAATGCAAAAGTGTAAGCTAAGTAAACCCTTTCCTTCCCAACTTTGTTTTTGATCATGATGTTTTGTCCCAGCATCAGAAACCCTAACTAAAAGAGCACGTAATCGGTAATTACACAGCCTAAGTCAAGGAAATGGATCTTCAGAAGAAGAGTCTGGAGATCCAAAGGAAATACCATAAGGCTGAAACGAATGCTGGGTCCAGGTAACAGCCTGGTTCTACAGAAGGCAAAAATCAGGAAAAGAAAGTGTCATGCTTAAACGGTTACACTTATAGTGAATCCAGTAATCTAGTGAACACTTTTAGACATAATATTGTGTATGGTACTGTAATAGGCTCTAGAGGATGATGCACGCGTGAACCCGAATTTAAGCTCTGGAGAGATAGATCACAAGTGGAAAATCGGGACATAACATAAACTGGAGTTTAATTGGTCCTAGGGGAAGCAGTGCACTGAATTTATCAACAATGTTTGATTAATAAAAGGTTGGAAAAAGAGGAGGAGGAGGGAGGAGAGGAGGAGGAAAACCATTGAAAACAAACACGAAACAAACTGGAACCTCTTTACCCAGAACACCTTCCAGCTCTGCAAATCACTTCATACTTTTATGAATATGTACCTGAATGAATGAATCAGACTAGGTTTCAGGATGATAAATTATGGGGGGAAAAGGGGTGACCCGGGTCTGGTTCTTGGAGAAGCTGAGCACACCTGTGGCTTCCGAAGTGCTGCAGAGCGCGTGGCCCACTGTGTGCTGGGACTCGGGTCCCAGCTATGCGGTCCAGAGCCAAAAGGTTTGTCCTGGAGCTAGTTTTTTTTAGCACGCCATACCCCTACCAGGTCACATTAGCCTGCCCCCAACCCCCGGGAGGTCTTGGCAGTCCTTACCGTACAGGAAATCGTACACTCGAGTGGCCGATCTGCCCTTGGCCCTCAACACATCTCTGCACTGGAACAGAAACCCCGGAACGTTAGTCCTGGGCTCCTGAATGGTCACTGTCTGGCTCATGGTGCTGCCTTCTTCCTCCTGCCAGCAGAAAACGAGCTATGGGAGGCTTGGTAGCCGTGTACACCGTAGCTATGGCAACCTCAGACGCACGCAGGGATAAGGGGCGGGGCGAGCTTCAGGAGGCAGGGCTGGGAAGCGAAAGGGCTGGGCCTCGAGGGGCAGTTTGAAGAGGCAGGAAGTGTAGGGATGCAGGGTGGACAAACCTGGCAGAATGAAGAGGCGAACTGTGGGGCGACCTGAGGAGCTTGTTACCCGAAGGAAGTAGTCAAGAGAAGGGGGAAATGCTGGCATGGAAAGAAGCGGAGCTAGGAAGAGGAGGCTAGAGGATGGATGGAGGATTCTGCCCAATAGATGCCGGGAAAGGCTACTTGAGGAAACCAAGAGCAATTTGCTAGTGACAGCCCTTGCAGCCAGTCTCTTCTAGAAGTCTCTGAGAGGTCCCTTCACCTGCTAGAATTGGGTACTTTTATTTCTAAAAGCCTCTTTCCACAAGGTGAAGAAATCCAAGCTCCTATGTTTTGGGCTTGGCTTCAGTAATAGGAAATCTATCTCCAGCCGACTGCTCTTGGAATTATGTATGGTGTACGCATAGTCTCTGCTTCTAAAAACAAACAAACAAACGAAGTGCAAACTAGAGAGGCAAAAGTGAGTCAGCTTTTGTCCATGATCCATTCTTCTTTTAAAAAGAAATTCCATAGTATCACTTTACCTTAAAATTAGCCAGTGTCTCAAATAATAATATCGTTTATTTATTTATCCATTCATTATTTTTGTAGCATTGGGAATTGAATTTAGGGCCTCACATATGCTACAAGCACCCTACTATTGAGGTATACACTTTAGTCCAAATGATACATGATACATTTAAAATAGTCACTATTATCATTAACAAAGTTAATTCTATTTTTTAAAGATTTATTTATTTATGTATTATATGAAAGTACACTGTAGCTGTCTTCAGACACACCAGAAGAGGGCATCAGATCTCATTACAGACGGTTATGAGCCACCGTGTGGTTGCTGGGATTTGAGCTCAGGACCTCTGGAAGAGCAGTCAATGTTCTTAACCACTGAGCCATCTCTCCAGCCCGATTCTAATCCTTTTATCCAAACTTGTATTGTACATATTCAAATTTATGTGGTTGAATAAAATATGCTATTTATTGCTAATTTGTATCATTAAAATTTTTTTTAGAAGTCCTCATTTTGTTCTAGAACAGTGAGTTTCCAGCACTTTGTAATTAAAAAAAAAAAAGCTTTCTTATCCTGAAATACAGGTTATCAGAGTAACCAAGTTATATTAATTTGGTTACCCTGATCATAAAGATAAAACGCTGAATTATTTTTCTTACACATCAAAACCAGAGCAATGAGCTGGGCATGGTGGTTCATACCTTTAATCCAACCAGGCACGTCTACCTCTGTGAATTTGTAACCATGAAGTTTTATTGTTTCCAGAGTTGCTACTGTGGTAGCATCCATTTCCACACATCTGACATTCTAATTAACTTGAACCTTACAGCTTTAAAAACAAGATTCCACTTTAGATTGTATTTTAGAAATTGGTTGACCCAATTTTAGAAATTGGGTTTTGGTTCATGGATGGACAACAATGAGGGAATTTTTTTTCCCTGCCAGGAACTTACATCACTTCAACACTTCTCCCCATTTTTGGATCTACTTTTACACAGTGTGTGCTGTAAATTTGTCTTCAGATAATTAGCCAGCCTGTGGCGATCTCCTACGATGATCCAAAGGACCCTGGCCCTTGGCGTTCCTGCTCTGTCAGGCATGTCTAGCCCTGTGACAGTGCCACATGGCCTTGTCACTTCTCTCTATAAAGGTCAAACTCTAGCACCTCAGAGGGTTGAGGGTTGGTTTTTTTGGTTTGTTTGTTTGGTTTGATTTTGGTTTTATGGTGTTTGTTTTTGTTTTGTACCAAAAAGCCTTAATGTTGGGTCCTCTGGAGGGAAAGGTGCTTGCCACCAGAGACAATGCAAGCCTGAGATTTCGAGTTTGATTCCCATATAAAAGTGGAAGGAGAGAACCAACTCCACAAAGTTGTCCCCTGACATCCAACTATCATCTCCCCATCACACACACAATGCTAACAAATATTTTTAAAAAATCCAATGTTTTAAGCAAGTTCAGGCTGGAATGCCTTCATGACTATCCTGGGCTGGATGCAGCCTATAGGTTTGAGTGGAACACGATATTGACTCCTTCAGTGTTAGGGCCTGTGTTAGCCAAAAGAATCTACAAACCATGGTGGGAAGTAAGTGGTTATGTGACTAATTCTTTGACAGAGACTTTAATACCCATTGTGCTCTCTCTTCATAGGTGATTTTGAGGAAACAAGTGACCATGGTGGGGAACTCCACATTGCAAGAAATTTGCAGATGGCCCCTAGGAGCTGCGGAGGTCTCCCACTAATAACTAGCAAGAAGCCAAAGGTCTCACCTGTACAACAGCAGGAAACTGAATTCTTCCAATAACTGAAGTAGGACAAAAAACATACGACCACGGGAACCTCAGGTAAATCAACATCATTACCGGTTTTAATTGTAATCTGGCAAAACTCTTAAACTATACCAAGACCCCTGACCTATGGAAAACACCAGGTGACACATGTTTGCTGCCATCGGGCTGTGATATTAACATTACATAGATGTCTTGGTGTCATGGGTCATTAAATGCATGTGGCCTAAACAACCAATACTTGTTTCTTACAGCGGATATGGAATGCCTAACATAAGGAAGGTGCAGGTCAATTTGTTCCTGGTAAGGGCTAGAGGACTTCATGACTGGCAGATGGCTGCTTTCTCTGGTTCTGTTCTGTTCTCATAGGGGATCATTGAAAAAGACAGTGATTAATCTCTTCTTATACGGGTCCAAATCCCATAGTGTATATATATATATATATATATATATATATATATATACACACACACATATATCCCCATAATATATTATATATATCCCCATAGTATTATTATATATATTATGGGGAATTATTTTCTTCTTTTAAATTCAGAGGCAGACATGCAAATACTATGTAAAATTACTTAGTTTTGCAACCAGGAAAGAAGCTAGGTATTAGACAGACCGATGAGAATTTAAGCCTTGTAATTCTTCACTAGAAACATGTGGTGTCACTCCTTCTGTATAAGCAGCAACTGCCCGCCTGCCCTTGGTGACATCACCAAACTGGGCACAGTCAGCACAAGACCACATAGCTGTGTGTCACTGAAAATGTTAAAAAGTAATTCCTCTGTGGTTTGTTGTGGCAATGAGTTAGATCCACTCACGGAACTGCTCTTTGGTACCATCAAACTCCACCCAAGCCGCTACTTCAAGCTTGTGTCCTGTTAATTTGGTAACCTCAGCCACAACAGTGTTAGAGGTAAAAAAAAGTAAAATTTGATAGTTAGAATAAAAATTGAGGAACAACAATTGGATATTAAAGGTATTACATTTACTATTAATCTTATCTTTTATTAGTCTCTGTGTATTACCTATTTTTGAGTTTTAAAGTTTTGGTGTGTGTGTGTGTGTGTGTGTGTGTGTGTGTGTGTGTGTGTGTGTGTACATGTGCAGTTGTTAACCTCAACCATCATAGTCCTGGGATTGAACTCAGGTCATCGGGCTCGGTCTCTTTACCCACTAAACTATCTCTCAAGCCTTTCAACTTAATATCCAACCATAGCTCTTCTCTAGGGAAATAGCATATTAATGTTTTTTTCCTTGGTATTAAATGGGAAACAACAATTACATAGGTTTTGTACTGTTAATTTCCACTTAATATAACAGAAACCATCTCAGTCTACAAAACATGGGGCCTGAGGAAGAAGAGTGAAGTTTAATGCTTACTCGTTCCTCAAAAGGAAAAGGAAAAGTAACACACACACACGTGTAAGTTAGTTAGACCATCTTAAAACAAGAGCTGAGTTGATGAGCACAAATTATTAGCTGTTCCCCATTGGAAAGGAGATCTTTTGTTTGTTTGTTTTTTAGACAGGACCTTGTTCTGAGGCACAGGCTGGCCTTGAACTCTGTTTCTTCCTGCTTTGGCCTCTCAAGTGCTGGAAATGTGCTTGTTTCATTCATAAGCAGGCTATTTTACCTCAACGAAGTAGCTATTGTGTAGGTTGTGGTGCTCAAGAGACAGCCAAGGGTTTATTACAGTCTCAGAAACATTTAGTTAGAGGAAGCAAGGGACAGGAGAGTCCTTTCCCTGAGGCCTCCCACTAGTAAGGAAGTCACACAGCAGACTGTTGTAATCAGTACCAGTTACACACGCACACACACACACACACACACACACACACACACACACACACGCACAAATACACACATAGGGAATAAGAGACAGTTTATTCTGGGAACAAATATGGGTGATCATGGTCTGGGAACAGTTTCACACTACCCTAAACTCCACATTCCAGTATGGTGATATCATACTCCCATGTAGTTTTATAGTATATATAAAGAACAAAATCATAAATCAAGACACTTCCCAAACTCAGTGGTAAAACCATCGGGTAGACGGGTCACAGGAAGGTAAGGAAATCTCATCCATAGCCTCAGATGGTGTCTGATGATCTTCACAGCCTTTTGGTTGGTGGGAACTGGGGGAGGTGAGGGAGGTGGTCTGCTCCTACATTCATTCCAAAGGCTTTACCTAAAGTTCACAAAGATGTTAGATCACATATAGAAGGGGGTAATGAATGACCACTAAGCTGCTCCAAGACTACTTGGCTATAATCTAGCAACCTTCCACCCTTTCTACATCTCTAAAGTTCTAATCAGTTGATCAGCCTTCCAGGTTGTTCAGAGTAAGGTGTGGTTCACGCCAGAAACTTTCCTCCACAAAGGGAAAAATGGGAAGAAAACTTACCAGTTACAAAAAAATCCCTGTTGTCCTCATCGTCGTCGTCCTCCTTCTCCTCTTCTTCCTCCTCCTCCTCCCCTCCCTTCCTCTCTCTCCTCCTCTTCTTCTTCCTCTTCCTCTTCCTCCTCTTCCTCCTCCTCCTCCTCTTCCTCCTCCTCCTCCGGCCTACAATTTGTATCAAACTCGGTCCTCACAATTCCTTACATTTTCTAGTTCTCTCCTTTTTCTTCTTTGTTCATTTACTCTACACAAAAATTCAGTGACACCAATATATACAGGTCAGTGGTTTTAAAACGAAGTTGCTTTGCCTTTAGATACATCATATAGGATAGCAAATGGAACCTTGGGAGAGGTGGAACCTCGTGAGCTATGTAGCTCTGAACAAATTATATGCCTTTCTGAACCCTGATCTGTTATAAGGATTAAATGACTCTCACACCCAGCACTACACATGGAAGGTATGATGCTGACGATTATATTGTTCCTTCTTATTTAATTGTTCCAGGAAAAGGTATGTTCAGTTCTACTGATGAGTGACAATTTATAATAAAAACCAGGTTAGGAGGGTCTGTAACTCAGTTTGTAGGCTGTCTGCCTGGCAAGCAGGAAGACCTTATACATGCATGGCACACACTTGTAATGCCAATATTTAGTGATCAGTTCAGGGTCATCCACAGAAGTTCAAGGCCAGCTTAGGCTAGAGACCTTGTCTATACACATATTTATATTAAAAATTAAAACCACTTTTGGGGGCTGGAGAGATGGCTCAGTGGTTAAGAGCACTGAGTGCTCTTCCAGAGGTCCTGAGTTCAATTCCCAGCAACCACATGATGGTTCACAACCATCTGAAATGGGATCTGATGCCCTCTTCTGGTGTGTCTGAAGACAGTTACAGTGTACTCATATACACAAACAAACAAACCACTTTTTTTCCCTGCCGAATTCACAGCTAGTCTGAGGAAGCCACTCAAAAATGTGGCAAATGTTAAATGCTGTACATTTTAGTAAACTTCTTTACAGTTAGAATGGCTGGTTTGAAGCAATGGCGCTCTACTGAGGGGTTTACACTTTCAAGGTCAGTTACCATTTCATTTACTTATCCAACACACACACACACACACACACACACACACACACACACACACACACACGAGAGAGAGAGAGAGAGAGAGAGAGAGAGAGAGAGAGAGAGAGAGAGAGAGAGAATGAGAGACAGAGAGAGCCTTTCATATCTTCTTTCATGACTACGGTGTCATGATATATTAGCTGAAGATTTAGCATATATGCCGGGGAGAAATAGGAAGTAGAGGACCTTTGTACCAAATATCTGCGGAACATACATTAAACCGGAAAGACCGGAAGAAAGATCACAAAATGCCCTAGGGTGGAACCTGGATCTGCCACTGGTTGTCCAGGACCCAGAGGTCAGCCATTAAAATATGAATACAGATAGCATTACAGTGGACTGAACGGGTTATATAGGAATATATGTATACATATATGCATGCAATAACAATTAGGGAGGAAAAGGCCATGAATTTGAAGGATAGTGGGGAACGGGAATGTATATGTGAGGATTTGTAGAAAGGAAACAGAAAAGGGAAATGTTGCAATCAAATTACAATCTCAAAAGCAAACCAAATAGCAAAACCACTCTAGATGACCTTTTAACCTTTTGGTCTGCGCTAAAGCCACGCCCTTTTGCGTACGCGCTCCTTAGGCTCGCTTCCGTCCAGAGAGGAGGGACTTCCTGTCTTCGTTCGCTTGACTGCGGAAGTGGATACAGACAGCTCGGGTTGGTCTGAGTTTTGGGAGCTTTGCGCGTGTGCGATCGTTATTGCTTTCCTCTGGAAAGATGCCGGGACTGGCTGCCGCTAGCCCTGCCCCGCCCGAGGCGCAGGAGAAGAAGCCTCTGAAGCCCTGCTGTGCCTGCCCGGAGACCAAGAAGGCGCGTGATGCGTGGTCAGTGCGCAGCCGGGGAGGGGACTCCGGGCTTCCGCTGCTTGGCTCCGTTCTACTCTCTGGCGTCTGTCTTAGTTAGGGGTCAACGAGAGGGCAAGAGGTTAGATTGACCCCAAAGTTCGGGTCCTTCATTCCTTGCTACAAAGCCTTTCAGTTTTCTTAGATGCATAAAGATGTTCCTTGATTTAAAGGCATTTAAAATGTGTGGAGACTTGTTACCAGCCAGTACTATGCCACCTGCTATGGTATAGATTTACTAAGACCCAGGTGTAAATTTTTCAGGTAATCTCTAGTAATTTTTTTTTTCTGAAACGTGTGACTAGTAGAACACAGGATACATTTCTGAAGGGATACCCTTTCCCAGAAGTTAGAAGTCACCTGTCAGGGACTGGAGAGATGGCTCAGTGGATAAAAGCCCGGGTGACCTTCCAGAGAGAGGGCCCGGCTTCGATTCCCACCACTCAGGCGTTGGCTAACAGTCTTCTGCAATTCCAGCCCCAGAAGAATCCGACGCCCCCTTCTAGCTTTTACGGGCACCGCACACACATGGTGCACAGGCATACGTGCAGGCAAAACACCTATACACATAAAATAAAAACAAATGGCAAAAAGCCAGTCTGTATAGATTAGGTGATATTAATGTTTACCTACTCTATCATCAAGTCACAAAAGGTTTTGCTTGGTCTCCTGACTTTTATGTAGCCTCAATTCTGGAGCAGATGCTGGGGTCCTCAGATGGTGGGAATATGCATCTCCACCTTTTTCTCCCATCAAAGAGGAAAAATAGTCGTGGAACCAAATATAGATGCTCATGGTGTAGTCTCATTACTGGGGAGACGGAAACAAATTTAAGTCCAGCCTGAGCATCAGAGTGAGACCAATTCTCAAAAAAAAAAAAAATAGACAAAACAAAGTATTCGTTGGTATAGGAAGGTAATAAGAGTGCACCTCAGTTATTTTATTCTCACTACTTTTCAAGCCATACCGTAAGTGGAGAATTTAAAGGTCGGTCTGATACCAAGGTTCCTGAAGTGGAGACTTCGGGAAGTGTGGGGCTCAAGATCCAGAGCTTAGAAATTCAGGCAGGCTCTGAATCCTGATCCTCCAACTTGGTGACCTTATGAAGATACTTGACAAGTCTGCCTCACGTGTGTGTTGAGTGAGGCTAGCATTTCTGTAAGGTTTAGCAGTGAGTGTAAGTGGTGAGTGAAAGCTAGCTGTTATACTCAACCCACTGCCCTGCCCAGTCTGCTCCTCTGCTGGTAAGGATTTTAATAGAAGAATCCCATTTCCCTCCTCTTTGAGACGGGGTCTTGACATGTAGCCCAGGCTAGCCTCCTACTCAGGAGTCTCCTGCCTTAGCTTCCCAAACATGATTACAAGGCATGTGTCAGCACATTCTGGCTCTCGTGATTACTCTGTGGATTTTATCATTGAAGTCCCTTAACCTTCCAAAGAAGGATTCGTCTTGGAGGCTCGTGGCTACCAGGTCTTTTTGGATGTTTATGTCGTTCGGTGTTTAATGATTAAAAGTAGGCTTAGGTGTTCGAATGTCAGGGGAAAAGACAAAACAGCTTAATTTCTGTGTGATAGTAGGCCCAAAAGTTAAACTCTTTCCTCGTCATTTTATGTAAACATTCAGTTTATTTCATTATAAAGAAATGTTTAGAGGTATGTCTGACTATAAAAGGGGCTGCTTGCCCCCTCCTCTCTCTCTCTTTTCTCTGCTCTCTTGCCCTCTTCTCCTTTGTCCCTTCTCTCCCCACTCCCCATTCCCCTTCCCTCCCATGCTCATGGCTGGCCTTTACTTCTCCCCTCTTCTACTCTTCTTCTCTCATTAAACTTTTCCGAGTGGGGAAAAAAAAAAAAAAAAAGAAATGTTTATTATTCCTTGGGTATAGACTAAAGGCATCATTTGTTCTACATAATTATTTCATGTAATTAGAACCTTCCCCAAACAACAACAAAAACAAACTTCAAAACCTTAGTTCTGTGGAACACCTTTGTGGGAACAGAACCGTCTTAAGAGCAAATACAGAGCGCAAAGACGCTGAGCTGTTTGCTACAGGGGACTTTCATTTGTAACTCCAGCCACATTCTGCACACGCACTGTCTCACTCCCATCACAGACTCCCCACGATTCTGCTTGTCGTCTACTTACCAGGTAACGAGTGCATTTTATTTTATAGCATCATTGAGAAAGGAGAAGAACACTGTGGACATCTCATCGAGGCCCACAAGGAGTGCATGAGAGCACTGGGATTTAAGATATGACATGGTGAGTGAACTCTGTTTCACGTCTGAGTGTCACCTTAGAGAGTCAACTACAAGACAGCATTCTCCTAATGGTAGCGTGCCTGGTTAATCTAGCATGTTTAAGTAGCAGCTTAAAAATAACTTTGCAGTTTCTAGCATGGGGTTGTAATGGCTTGGTGCCAACAATTTGAGGCACCCAGTAGACCTGAGACGGTATGAAGCTTTTGAGAACTGGCTTGATAAGGGCCTTTAGTTACACTGTAGTCAGGGAGAAGGCATAGCCGTGGGAGGCACACTATTTTCCAAGGTGAAGGAACTAAGTGGAAAATATTCTGTTTCCTGTTTCTAATATGGGTCTGCAGTAAAACGTGTTACTTTTTTTTCTAGTGAAAATGGAAGCTTTGTTTTAAACCAGGCATTGTTCTAATAAAACTAACCCTTAGTATTTGAATAACTTTGAATCTAAATATCAATGTCTGGAGGGATATGTGTGACAAGACCACAGTCCATGACTTCTGGTTGGAATCTCTTGCTTCAGGTGTTAACTTTGCTCACTAGTACACTTCTTTCCAGATACTGATTTAAAGTCTTATTAGAGAGGCCTTTTCCTCATCGCCTCATGGAAAGTAATAGCCTTCCCTGTCACCGTTCCAGCCATACCCAGTAGGCCTTCCCAGGTGTTCTGTGGCCACATTCTCCAGTACGGTAGCCACTAGCAGTGCATGACTGTTAAGCATAATGAGTCTGGGGAAGAATTTTATAAATTCTTAATTTATAAAAAGGTTAGTCGTCAGATGTGGCCAGTGGCTACCCTTATTTTTGCAGTCACCACCTATATACTGAGCCTCTTCTTATAACGACCGTCCTTGCTTCCCTCCAGCTGGGCTGTAAGCTCTGGGAAGTATCTGGTTCACTGCCAGCATGTCCCAGCACCTGGTGCTGACTAGAGTACTGTGTATTAAATGGATGAGTGAATGGCCAGGGACCATAGTGGTGGCTCCGTGGGGCAGGATTCCCAAGATGGCTCAGCAGGAGGAGAACTGGAATCCCAGCCTCCAGCAAGCACCCTGTTTGTGCTGCTTGCAGGCCCACATCTCACTGTCACTCCTAACTTAGCCACGGTTGAGCGATACCAAGGCCACATGCCAGTCTCACAGTAGTAGAGCGCTGGCTTCTTTCTCTCCCACCTCTCTGGAATCTCACACATGACCAGTTGTGTTTGAAGTACAGGAAGGCGATAAGGAGCTCGCCCTACCTGATAGTCTTGACTGGAGGAGAAGAGGATTTAAAGGCTCAGATCCAGCATCCGTGCGTGGCTTTCTGCACGGTCCAGCTCTTTCTAGTCAGTTGTGTTAAGCTTTGCCTGGAACCTCGTGGGGAATTGGAGGGTAGTGGTAGCATTAGAACATTGCATCCTCCAAACCAGAGGCACTTTGTGTTACTCCTAACTGAGTGACATTGCATCGCCAGCACACTCAGCTTTAGGGTTTCACATCACCTAAATCTTCAATCCTAAGACTTATAATGAAGACTGATTTAAAAGACTTATAATGAAGACTGCTAGAATGCATGGGAACATTTAGCCAAAGGTCTGACTATAGTAAACTCCCACACAACTCTCTACACTGCTCTGAGGTGAGCTTGATAGACTGCTAGACTGTATTCTCTGACACCTCTTCAGAGGAAAAACACTCCACAAACCTGGGTTGCTCCGGCAATGGTCATAAAAGTCCCTTAATTCAAAAACCTTCATAGATGCTGACATTATTATTCCCAAGGAAAATAGATCTTAATTGGACCTGGCTCGCAGAGATGGGGTGTAAGTGTTATCTCCTCTCTTACACTCTGAATAACAGTGTTGTCCAAGCCTCAGGAGCACCTAAGTGACCTTTCCAGAATTCACAAGCCCTGCCTCCCCATCTGTTGACTCAAGCTCCCAGATGATTGCCAAGTCCTTAACATTACATCTGGAAACAATTGTGAGCATGCCAAATAGAAACTACTGAGGGTTTAATGGTAGCAAAGGCAGAGAGTTGAAGCTAAAAAGAAAAAGTAGGTATCATGGCCGTGAGCCCGGATTGTTCTTTAAATCTTATAACTTTTTTTTACTGACAGAGAAAGTAGAAAACAAATTCACCACCTAATTAGAAATATCCGGAAGTGAGTGGCGCTTCCTGATTGTAAGGGTCAAAAGAAAATGGGAAATCTGCTAAAATCCATATAAAATAATGGTCATGCTAGTTTTTGTTCGTTTAAGTGAACTTTCAATTTGAGTGTTTAAATGAGCCACTTTTATACATAGATCATTTACAAAGGTATCTCAAGATAATGCGTGAATTAAGACAGAACACCTATTAAGACCCTATGACAAGCCTAATGCAAAAGACAGTCCCACTTGCCGGGGACCCTCCGTCTAGAGAAGAACTAGTCTGTCCACTGTCACATACAGATCCTCAGATCTGTGCAGTGCCTGAGTATAGGTACTGGAGGCTGTGGGAACGGGGTTAGTTAGCTCCATTTCTGCTTCTGTTTCCTACCCATACCTTAGGTGTATTGTTTTCCTTCAAGCTTATTAGGAAAACAGGGAATTTAGGTGTCTGCATCTTGGTGAGGCTATTTCCCTGTCTAAACCAAACAAAGGGAATGGGTTTAGGAAGTTCTTGAATTAGTCTTAAGAATTGGCTGCCCGAGCAGCTGTCACCTTTTCAGTGGTTTTCTCCATCTTCTTAACAGGGACTAGGGTGGAGGTGTCATGGCGAGAAGCTGGCACCCTGAGACTAGGCCAGCAGTACTGTCCTCTGAGGCCCTCCCTCTGGGTCTTTCGCTGTGGCTGTTATTAGCCTGCAGGCCAAGGAGGAGCTTCCCACAGGAACAAGTGTACTGAACTGACCTTCCTTCTACCTTTAACACAGAGCGAGCCCAGTTCTTGAAAGAGCAGGACTTATAGCCTCTTTCTTAATATCTGTAGAGACACAGTGCCTCACCAAAAGCTCCTAAAGGTCAGACATTGCAACCAACAGTTTCAGGGGGGTCGTCAGTTAAGCTAAGCTGCGGTTTTGACTGGTTTAGAATGTAACAATATTTCAGTGAAGCATTTATTCCTGGTGGCCGTAAGTCCATAACCCCTAGGTCCAGTTTGATGTCTGAACTCTGACTTTCTAAAATCAAATCTCTTCTGTAGGTGGCCCACTTTGTGAATGAATAAACCCTGAAGAATGAAGAAGAGTAAATATTTTGGAAGTTCTTTGATGAACTTTGATAAGTGGATAAAGTATTTATAATTTATTAAAAAACAAAAGGAAAGAAAATGTGGTAAACCGTCTTCGATGTGTTTCTTTTCCTGTTCCTCACATACCCTTCTCACTTTTGGTTCAGTTTTCTTTTTCTCCTAGTGAGTATCGTACGTAGCAACTCCCGTGCCATGACTTTCTTTTGCTCATTATTGTGACATTATGGGAATTTGAATAGTTATTGTTAGGAGAAAGCATATTCTTCTTTCAACCAAAGCATATTCTTCTCTCAAAGCAAAGTCTCCCAACGTAGGTATGTTGAAGTTGGAATGAACATCTTTTATCTGTACAAAATGATGTCACAGCCATCATCTCAGTCGAGACTCACTGGCCCAGTCGTGGGACCACCCCTGTAATCCCAGAACACAGGAGGCAGAGGGCTGCGAGTTTGAGGGGATGCTTTTGTTCTCTCTCCCTTATCCCTCTCTGTCTTTCCGCTCTCTCCCTCTTCCTTCCCTCCCTCACACTCTCTAAGTCTAAGTGGAGTGGTCTGGCATAGTCACTCTGTGCGGCCAGTTACATGGTAAGATAAAGACAGTGCGGTGCCTAGGGCCAAGCTAGCCACCTGTGTTTAAGACCCTGGTCCAAGCTGGCAGCTAGGTTGATGCTAAAAACTGATTAGTCCTGGAACTGGGGCTGTAGCCCGTGGCAGAGTACTTGCCTAGCACAGACACAGCTGCACCTGCTCCCTAGCACACACAGCTACACCTGCTCCCTAGCACAGACACAGCTGCACCTGCTCCCTAGCACACACAGCTACACCTGCTCCCTAGCACACACAGCTGCACCTGCTCCCTAACACACAGAGCTACACCTGCTCCCTAGCACACAGAGCTGCACCTGCTCCCTAGCACACACAGCTACACCTGCTCCCTAGCACACACACAGCTGCACCTGCTCCCTAGCACACACACAGCTACACCTGTTCCCTAACACACAGAGCTACACCTGCTCCCTAGCACACACAGCTGCACCTGCTCCCTAGCACACACAGCTGCACCTGCTCCCTAGCACACACAGCTACACCTGCTCCCTAGCACACACACACAGCTACACCTGCTCCCTAGCACACACACAGCTACACCTGCTCCCTAGCACACACACAGCTACACCTGTTCCCTAACACACACAGCTACACCTGCTCCCTAGCACACACAGCTACACCTGCTCCCTAGCACACACAGAGCTCAGCACTATTGCTGAGGAGTAGAACAGAGCGTGTAACCCACTTACTGAAGCAAGCTTGTGACCTCGTAGCTGCTCAAATTCCAATAAAGCTCATATTTTGCCTCTCAGTGCATTGAATTGAAAATCTCAGACACAGGCTCTAGATTTCGTTTAGTGGCAGAGAACCTGCCTGGCATACACAAGGCCAAATAAACACCTCAAAAACAAAAGATGCTGAAAAACAATTAATCTTTGTGTGTGGTTGATTCCTTTATAGAATAAAAGAGCTCAATTAGATCTTTCAAGGTTCTGACCTAATTAATGGTTAAGTGTATGGCTCTTTTCCCTCCCTCCCTCCCTCCCTCCCTCTCTCTCTCTCTCTTCTCTCTCTCTCTCTCTCTCTCTCTCTCTCTCTCTCTCTCCTCTTCTCTTCTCTTCTCTTCTCTTTCTTTCTTGTAGTACTAGCCATTGTGGTGCTGGATATTGGACTTAGGTCTTATGCAAGCTAGGAAGATGCTCTACCTGTCTCCTTAGCTCTGTTCTTACCCTTTTTTTTTTTTTTTTTTTTTTTTTTTTTTTTTTTTCGGAGCTGGGGACCCGAACCCAGGGCCCCAGCGCTAGGCAAGCTCTACCATTGAGCTAAATCCCCAACCCCAGTTCTTACCTTTTTTATACTGTGAATGAGACAGGGTCACACTGAGTGGCCCAAACTGGACTTGGACCTACTCTGAGGCCTGAGCTTGGACTCCTGCTTCAATCTCCTGAGTAGCGAGGACTACAGCCCCAGCAACTAGATGACTTTTAACGTGCATGACAGGCATGGGCTTAGCAGCCAGCTATGTGCAATCAGTAAGTCAACAATGGATCTTTCTTATCTGAAAAACAAAACAAAAATCCCCAAAACAATATCTAGCTTAAAAGCTTTGTGACCACGAAACTAATGTAATTTATGGAGCAGCTGGCTACTTACATTTAGTATTACTAGCATTCTCTAACTCTTTGATTCTTTACTCATAGTTTTACTTGATATTCACTGAGTATAATGCTTTTGATAAACGCTGTGTGGCTTATCAGGACAGCTATCAACTACCTTCCCACTCAGACAGTCCCTTAGATTGTTGCTTGCATACACCCTAGGCTACAAAATGGAGAACAGATGACCCCGGCAGCTGATGCTAGGTGTAAGTAGATTGTCCCAGACATAGCCTCTGTATTCGTATTTCCAGGGAGGTGTGACGGGGTCGTTCCTTATAGCACAAAGTAACCTGAAACTTGTGTTTTTTCCTCTGCTTCCTGCATACTGGGATTCTAGGTATGGTAATCATACTTGACATGATTTAAAAAGGTTTGTTTTTATTTTGTGTGTATGGTTATTTTCCTGTATGTGTGTCTGTACCACACATGTACTGGTGCCCTCAGAGGCCAGAAGGAAATATTAGTTGCGTGAGAACTGGAGTTACACAGCCATTGTGTGGGTGCTAGGAACTGGACTTGGGGCTCTTGCAAGAGCAGCAAACACTCTTTTTTTTTTTTTTTAATTGAGTATTTCTTATTTACATTTCGAGTGTTATTCCCTTTCCCGGTTTCCGGGCAAACATCCCCCTAATCCCTCCCCCTCCCCTTCTTTATGGGTGTTCCCTCCTGCCCCCATTGCCACCTCCCCCCCAACAATCCACGTTCACTGGGGGTTCAGTCTTAGCAGGACCAAGGGCTTCCCCTTCCACTGGTGCTCTTACTAGGATATTCATTGCTACCTATGAGGTCAGAGTCCAGGGTCAGTCCATGTATAGTCTTTAGGTAGTGGCTTAGTCCTGGAAGCTCTGGTTGCTTGGCATAGCAGCAAACACTCTTAACCACTGAGCCATCTCTCCAACGCTAATTATACATATTTAAGGTAGAAGCAAAACTATTTTTATATTTTTCAAATGTACTCTTATTACTAATGAGATAATATTTTGCTCAGTTAATAGAATTCTGCATCATTAGATGTATGAATGTACTCTATGGCTTACTATAGCTTAACCAGAACTATGTATGTATACTTACTACGTTTCAGAGACCCCTCCAGATAAAATTGCATCTCAGGCTGAGACAGATGATGTCAGATACATAGATACTGTGTGTGTGTGTGTGTGTGTGTGTGTGTGTGTGTCTTGTGTCTGTGTGTGTGTGTGTCTGTGTCTGTGTGTCTGTGTGTGTCTGTGTCTGTGTGTCTGTGTGTCTGTGTGTATGCTTAGTTGTGGCTGGTTTTGTGCCTGTGTGAAGGGTAAATCACGGAAGCCCACCATACCCAGAGGTTATGCATGTTTACAAGGCCACTGATGCATGCTGTCCAGTTCATATTTAGAAAGGCAACCTCCTCCACGTGTTCCTTAGTATCTGAGGGTTCCCATTTCCCTCTGTTCATAGGCAACACATTGATATTTTAACCTTTTCCAGTTTCCTTACCTGATTTGTGAGAAACTAAAGCACTACCTTTGAGAACACATCTCAGAAGACCCTCCACCCATCCCTTCCTGGTGCACAGGCCTTCCTGGAGACAGAATGTAGCATATCAGAATAATCTGAAGAGATACTAGCACAATCATGGAAAAATAATGTGATGTAGTAGATGACCACGGAATTCCAAGCGACCTCTTTTCTATGTCTCCCTTATGCACAATTTCTTTGTTTAACCTTGAAATATTCAACTTTGAAGTTAGTGGAAACAGTCCCATATCCCTAGGCAGGGCCAATCCTAGAATTACTCTGCCTTCTAGAGAAACTGTAATCTCCATTGTGCAAGTGAAGTGAGTTCACATGGTTAGACACAAGGAAGTTGTCCTGGCCAAATAGCTGACCGGAAGTGTGCACACTGTACCAGGCATCTGATAAAAATTCACATTTGTGGATATATGCAGGGGTGTGTGTGTGTGTGTGTGTGTGTGTGTGTGTGTGTGTGTGTATTCATTCAATAATTATCTAGTGAAGGCTGATGATCTGTAAGAAGAGCCCTGAATGTTGACTTACGAGATCTGACATACTGCTTGCTCTGTTAGACCAAAGGATGCTCTCTGATTTATAGCTATGCTTTCAGGCATGAATGAGTGAATTCATTAAATATATAGTAAAGAAAGGTCAGAGAACAAATAGCAAAATACCATCGAAGTAGGTGCTCAAAACATCTAGCATCTAGCAGAAATGAACAAGGAAGCCCTATTCAGGCAGCCAGCTGTTTCAGAGTCTGGGAAGAGCAGAGTCTCCTTTGTAAAGGAGCAAATGCCCACAGAAAGATAAGGTCCTGAATGAGCTGCTTACAGTGATCCAGCAGAAGCCGCCGGGGAGGCCAAGGCAGCTGCAGTTTGTGATTGAGAGGGTCCTTCCAACGCCCCATTTCCAACACAGGTGTTTTTATATTACGGGGAAACAGTAGTCATCTCTATTGGAACTAGTTCTGCTCAAGCAGTTCTTAAGGGCATGGTATTTTAGATGCCCTTGTCTGTTTGCCTTTTCCCTTCCCTTGTTTCTGAGCCAGGAGTCCAGCCTGACCCAGGATGGATTTTGGAGGACACTTGATGTAAACATGTGGGTTCAATGGTGTGGTTCTCAACCTGGGGGTCGCAACGCATGGAGGTATAGAACGACCCTTTCACAGGTCTAGACCATCAGAAAACAAATATACATTACTGTTCATAACAATAGCAAGATTACAGTTATGAAGTAGCAGTGAAAATAATTTTATGGTCAGGAGCCACCACAGCATGAGGAGCTGTATTAAAGGGTCACGGCATTAGGAAGGTTGGAAAACACTGGTCTAAAGCACAAACAACACAGGACAATTTACCAGCACACATCATATATACAGCCTGCTCACCAGACAGAGAAGCCAAGTAAGGGCACACTGAACTGTGGTGTGCTCAGTGTACGAAGATTTGTAAGATGAGCCCTCTGCTCATAAAGAACATCTAATGAGTACAGAAGTATAATCAGAAATTAAATCTGAATTTGATATTGTGATGGGTATTCAAGGTGCTTCCCACAAGAGTCCTTATGTAACTCTGCCCACCAGTTCTTTATTTAGCTACTAAAAGCTAAAGCTCTGGACACGGCTCATTGATGAAGTGCCTGCCTCACAAACATGAGGACTTGAGTTCCCATCTCTACCCTATATGAAAGCCAGGTGTGAAACAGGCAGCTCTCCAGGGCTCGAGCTTGCTAACCAGCCATTCTGAGCTCTGGGTTCACTGAGAGACCCAGTCTAAAAAAAGGGGGGGGGAGTACACCATTGACCTCTAACCTCTACATCCACATGAATGAATATATTATACACACACATACTACACACACACACACACACACACACACACACACACACCACCCAAGTGTAGTGGCACATACCTTAAATTTTTTTCTCTGATGCTTTTTTTTATATTTTTGGTTGTGAGCCTAAACTTTAATGGCTGAGCCATCTCTCCAGCCCAAATTTTTTTCATATGATATATTTTGATCATACTTTTTTCCTCCCCACCTTCTCTCTTATCCCCACTTTCTTTCCTATTCCCTTAAAAAAAAAATCAAACACACACTTAAAACATGGGTTCCGATTTGTGTTGGCCAACTATTCCTGATCATAAGCCTGCTTACTCTAGAGTGTGGCTGATATACCCAGTGTCACTCCATTAAAGAAAACTGATTTTTTTCCCTCTCCTAGTAGATATCAGTTGGGTTTTCCATACACAGCAGAGCCGATGCATACATGAACTCAGACTGACAGCATGTACAAGGCCTGCGCAAGCTCAAGCCAGACCACGTCCAACCTCTAAGAAGGCACATCGCTTAAATCCCAGCACTCGGGGCAGAGGCAAGTGGATCTCTAAGTTCAAAGCTAGCCTGTGCTACATAGTGAATTGCAGGCCAGCCAGTGCCCAGTGCTACAATGAGATATTGTCTTTTAAAAAATGTAAAAGGATAAAACTCACAGAGTTTCATCTTTTGTCAAGTTTAGTGAATTAAACAGCAAGTGTAGAAAACCTCCATCAAGAAGAATGAGCACAGTTGTGAGAGGCCGGAGTTGAAGCAACTCCACCCACAGTTGTATCTACCAGAGGTGCTGGGGCCATCCAGCACCCAGGTTTATTGTCCTGGAGTTTTCTAAGACCAGTGAAACCAAGTGTGTACCTTCTTCTTCAAGGCCGGGAGAAGAGGCAGAAACCTTTCCTCAGGTGTGGAATTTTCAAATCCCCCTTTTCAGTCTGATTGAGCAATGCTGTGTGTATTTTGACAAAAACAATGGTTGTCAGTGGTGCACCTAAGCTAAATGGTTTGAGCAGGGCCTGACCCTTCCATGTCTTGTCAGATCTTCAGACAGAACTGAAATTCTGTTTCACAGGAGGAAGGGGTAAATGGATATTGAGTAAGAAACCAGTGCTCCATCTTACCCTAACCATCCTGAGTGGTCACATTGAGGGCATAAGATCAGTTCCTCTCAGAGTTGACTCAAACGTCGAAGAGAAAACTGGGTAGAGGATGAGAACGCCGTGTCCTGTTTTGTAGAATCCGACAGTCAGCCAGTGTTCAGGAAGCTGTCTCCTGAAGAAGAGCCTGTGGACCAGCAGTTCTCCCCACCTGTGGGTCCCGAACCTTTTGGGGGTCACAGGACCCTTTCACAGTGGTCATCCAAGGCCATCAGAAAACACAGACGCTTACATTATGATTCACAACAGTCGCAAAATCACAGTTACGAAGTAGCAACAAGATAATTTTATGCTTGGGGGTCACCACAGCATGAGGTGTGGTAGTGAAGGGTCCCAGTGTTAGGAAGGTTGAGAACCACTGCTGTAGAGGACCCCAGTCAGGACATATTCAGCTCCGAGAAGCAGGACAGCCAACTGCAGGGCCATAAGCAACACAGATATGTCTCTCAGTCTCCAGCCTGGAGTCGGGACACGGGAGGTGTCACGTCTATGACCATGGCCAAGGCTGGCTTTGAACAACCTAAGCTGTTTATCCTTGTCCTTCTCACCCTTGGCATGGCATCTCCTGACTGAACCTGCGAGTATTGCATTGTTGCCCAGTTGTCTGGAAGGTCGAGGGCTACCTTATGTCCATGTGCACACCTCCTGTTCTGGGCTTGCCCACACATCTGCACCCTGTTCTTGGCATGCCCAGCAGAGAGCACCTGAGCAAATTTTAGTCCTCCTTAAATCACCCCCTATCCCCCTGCTGTTTTTCTTATTTTTCTCTTTCTTCTTAGCATCCCCATCAGAGGTTTCCCTTTGTCCCTGTGGCCATCTTTTACGACATTTCTGGGTTTTCCCAGGTGAGTCTTCCCTCTAGATCAAAACTACCCTGGAGGGGATTTTTCCCATTTCATCTTTGTGACCTCTCTTACTACCTCAGTTTGTCTAAATAAATACTTAAATTACCAAATGGCGTTACTTCTGTTTCTTTCCACTGTGCGCATGCTTGCACGTCTGTGGTTTCCTCATAAGGACATACTATCTCAACACACACAACATATTTATTCTCTTATCTCTGTCAACTGACTTTTTAAATAAAAACACATCATTTCCTGTTATTGTCACCTGCCGACCCATGGGCATCAGTCTCACACCGACTCCTGCAACATAGTTAGGTCCTCTGTTACAATACATGTATGTAGGTGCTGGGCAACACCCAAACTCCTGGTGTAGCGGGAATTTACGGTTAGACTCACAGGGACTGGGCTTTAGTCACCATTCATATATTCTGTGAGTTAAGACAAGTTCCTTAGCTACTCTAAGCCTTTTTCTTCTATTAAAAAGGGGGGTGGGGTGGCGGATATACAGTAAGACCCTGTCAAAAGCTTAGATGATAGAATACTATCTATCGTGTTCTCTTGTTTACTGTTTGGTAAGTGTTAGTTCTCCCCGCTCAGTTCGTCTCAGGTGGTTGGACAGGGACAGTGGATGATCGAGCAGTTGACCCGCCTGTCTCTTTAAAGGGTCAGGGCCAAGCCTATGGGCAGCCTTGGACTGTCTTGCTGACATGCTTTGAAACTCTATCTCAGAGCCTTGGTTGCTTCTCTGTGCCTGCCCATTGACAGCTGGCAGGGACTCCAACCCCTGGCAGGGAGCCGTGTTGCCTACACAAACAGCAGCTGCTAGCTGAAGTGGGCAAGTTGCTTGGGAAGCAGGCAGACAGCAAAAGCAGCATAGCCCCACCCTCTACTGAACACATGACGTCACAGTCACACGTATAACCCCAGCACCCGGGAGGCCAGGCAGGAGGATTCCCAAGAATTCCAGGCCAGCCTGGACTGCCTGGTGAGTTTCCAGATGAGCATGGGCTGAACTGAACCCAGGCAATCAATCAATCAACAAACCCAAAGAAAATTCCAGAAAGGCATCTGACACCCAAAGCCTGCTGTGAGAGTCTTGTGTTGCTTTGTTCTCCAAATGCCCCCCGCCCTTTCTGCACCTCTCCCCAGGGACAGGGAAGTATGAAGCCATCTGCAGATCAATCGATTCCAATTAAAAATTTACAACGTCTTCCCTTAGCAGGGCAAGAATGTCTGACTACTGTAACTATGCTTCTCCCCGCTCACCCTGAGAGAGTCTGCTCCCCCTTCCACCTCAGCCTCCCCGTGCCCCCCCCCCACCACCCTTCTTCCTGGGTCACACCGTTCTTTAAACTTAATTTGGTAATTTGTTGCCGTTGTCGTTTGTAGTCTCTCCCTTATAAAGTGGCATTCAGGTCACAGCGTACACTGAGTGTTGAGTTGGAAGCTTCAGCACCACCTTTAACTTCCCACTTCTCCTCAGTGTTAAGTTACTCAATTCAGGGAAGCTTTGTGGAGTTAGGGCGAAGGTGCCCCCGACCGAAGCAGCCAGGATGGAGACCCAGCAAGTCCTCCAGAAGCCGGATCCGGTCTCTTGGCTTTAATGTTCGCACAGTCCTTATTTACTTCTCAGCAGTCCAAAATTGGTCCCCCAGGTTCACTTAGATGTCCTTGAAAGTCATCAGACATCTTAGGATTGTGGAGTCATGGATCTAGTTTCGGCATTTCTGCTTACTGGGAACCTCACTTAGGAGTATTTTGTTTGATGGTCTCAGGTTCAAGTCCTGGCTTTGCTGCCCACTCCATGTTGGAACATGTTACCTCTCGGAGGCTCCGTTTTCCTCAGCTCTAGGAGAACAGTGATGATTTAGGAAGGTGCGTGTACACTGCTCAGTGGAGGTCCAGAGTACCAAGAGTATTTATTTCCTAGGCTGTCATTCTAACTTGAGGTTATTGGTATGTAGATGGGACGGTGACCTTGACTATTACTTTGTGCAGACATCCGAGTGTCAACTCAGAGTTGAAGGGGCTGCTTTACTCAGCTGCTTTTGTTGAACGAATGTCAAATTACCGCACAATGATGTTTGCTGAGTCTCTTAAACCTTTCACGGGGCTTTCCGGTTCTCCCCGCCAGTGCCATTTCTGTTAATAGTCCCAGGCATCCCCCACTCTGGACTGTCCTCCTACCTCCCACAAATCCCCAAATCCTCCTGACAGGACATCTGCACTGTGTCCCGACTACTCCATGGACCTAAATTCCCTGCTCGCTTTTTCCCTCTGACCCTCCCTGCCTGCCTCTGTTGACCCTGGGTCTTATCTTGTCCCCTGGAGGTATGCTAAGTGCTGTGCCAGCCTGCCTGTTTGCCTGGCCTGTTTTCTTTCACTGCCAGCACCTCTTGGATTCCAATTCCAAACATGGTATCCCTCTGGGGTCACCCTTTCTTCCGGTGCCAAGAGATCATGCATTCCAAATGGAACACAAGTGTGCCTCTCCTGCTGGCTCTCCACTCCCCATTCTGCCCGGGAACGACAGAGAGCAGGATGTGGCTGCTTCGCCCTATGTTGCTGAAGTTCGTGGTGTCGAGTTCCTACTTCCTCTCAGGACATTGTATGCTTTTTGCTAAGAACTAAATATGAAGAGTATCCTAAGAAAGCCGGAGCCAAAGACATTTACCAGAGCACTACGGGGGGAACAAGAGCTTTGCTGAGAGAGAGAGAGAGGAAGGAAGAAGGAAAAGAAAATTCCAAACAGCAAACTTAGGTTTTCAAGCTTCCATGAAGTGTACTATGTTCTGGCATTTTTTCTCAGAGCCACCGGAAGCATTCCTGCCAGCAAAGGTGGTGAGAAGCCACTTGGGAATACAGATTAACTGATTTTTTTTTACCCCAGTTTCCTTTGTGGAGACCATATCGGAACCTGCAAAGGCCCCGAGAGCCCCCAAGATGAGTGCCAATGGCAGCACGGTGGCTCAGCTCCTCTGGCAGCGGCCCGTGTGCAGTGGCTGGAAACCGGATGTGGAGGGGGCTGTCTACCACCTGGCCAACTGCTTCTTGCTTATGGGCTTTATGGCAGGCAGTGGAGTATACGGATGCTTCTACCTTTTCGGCATCCTGGGCCCAGGCTACCTCTGCCTCGTGCTGTGGGGCTGGCTTGATGCTTGCGGGCTAGACATCGTCCTTTGGAACGTCCTCCTGACAGTGGCTTGCCTGCTTCAGATGGCGCACCTGGTATATCGCGTTCGGGTGAATACCCTCCCGGAGGAGTTCGACCTCCTCTACAAGACACTGTGCCTGCCCCTGCAGGTACCCCTGCAGGCCTACAAGGAAATTGTCCACTGCTGCCATGAGCAGGTCTTGACACTGGCCACAGAGCAGACCTACGCTGTGGAGGGTGAGACACCCATCAACCGCCTGTCCCTGCTCCTCTCAGGCCGGTAAGCTATTCTGTGTTGTCCATGCCTGGAATTCCCCCCGCCCACACTTCCTGTTCCCTAGTGTCCCCTTCCATTTCGTGTCCCCGTTCATCAAGGGACGGATATGGAAAGTCAAACAAACCCAGATAGATTTTTTTTCCCCCCTAGGAGTGACTTTGCTTCCTCTTTCTTGACACTTTCCAAGAGGAAGCTAGAATCGTGAGGCAACTTCTACGCGACTAAGGGTGGCTGTGTTTACTTGCCACCGGAAGGGTTCGTGAGGCCAGACCCAAAATGGATACAGCACCCCCCTACCCCCATGTGTCACGCCTAAAGTGCGGCAATCTCTGTGAGCATTAGAAGAGTGACCATTTCAGTAAGATCAATTTGCTCCTTCCATATGCGTTCAACACTTGCTAAGTGCCCACTGTATGCAGGAAATAAACAAACAAACAAAGAACAATATTTCCAGCGGCCTCTGTTCCCTGCCAGGGCATCCGGGAAACACCTTGTTGTGTCGAGATATCCTGTATAAGCTCTGGAGTGTAGCCCAGGTACTGACAGCTGCAGAGGCACTAGCCCCGCCTGTGTTCCCAGGCCCACTGTTCCACTGAGAGGCTCTGCTGTAACCTGAGGGCCCCATTGTGGCAGAAGAGTAGTAAAACCCACAGATGTCTCACTGGGGATTTGCTGTGGTGGAGACATGCTCTGAGGTCAGAGGAAGAGTGAGGGCGGGACATTGGCAACAGTGGCCGTTGGATGTTCAATGAGAAACCCCCGTGGGCTCCGCGTGCCTCGCTTTGTAGGCATCCGTGCATCCTTTGAAACTGCCTCATAGCACCTGACGGTAGACAGTCCCCTCTATCACCTTGCTGGAGATCAAGCATGTGGCGAAAAAAGACATTCTGGTTGCAAGAAAGGACGGGCGGGGAAAGGGATAGATGAGAGGAGGGGAAGAAGGAAAGTAGGAAAGAGTGAAAAGGCAAAGGGAAGAGGAAAAGGAAGGAAGGGAATGAAGGGAAGGAAGGAGAGATGGGGAGAGAAATGAATTAAGATGGCCGACTGCACCATGGTAGTTCCTAGGTGTTCAGTACTTAGCTCCATGCTTATAAGACATGGGAGGCATGCTGTTTGCTCTTCATGTTGAGGGCAGGGGACTGAGGCTCGCAGAGACTGGCCTCTCCTGGGTATGGTGTTCATTCGGCAGAAGCATACAGTTCTGATATGGCTCTGTGTCTTGTAACACATTTACTGTGAGCTTGTATGAGACTGAGTCCCCGAGAAGGGGAAAACAAGGCTTGTCTTTCCACATAGCTTTTCCTAGTACACTAAATATCAAGAATTAGAACCAGGCCATCAGGTTTCCCCTTGACTTTCAAGGCCTGGGTAGGGGCTCTGTTGCTGTTCTTTCTGGCTTGTTGCCCTTCAGTGCCATCCCGTCAGCTTTGCTGAGTGGACAAGAGGGAGGGCCTCCCATCTATGACTGGGCTTTGGTTTTCAGAGAGAACCATGGCATCTGGGTTAGAGTGATACTCAATGCCTCTAGGTACAGAAGAAACTCCTTTTGTGCCAGGAAGTGCAGGCTCTTGTAGAGCCCACCCTGCCCTAGGGGTGTGTCCCTTGGAACCTTCTGCTCAAACCCCAGAGGCTTTGCTGTTTGGTTTTGACAAGGGCAGCCAACCCTTGCAGTACTCAGAGAACACAGTGACTTCCTCAAAGCCTGTCCCCCTGATGAACTATGTTCACTCTTGGTTTCATAGAGGATGCAGTGCACCAGACCCCACAGGTACAGCCCTCCAGAACAGGCAACTGTCTAAGCTATGACAGTGCAAGGAGATGACCTGACGTGACCGAGGAGGACACCAGAGATAAAGGATACAGCACACCAGCTAAAATCCACTTTGGTGTGCCTTTCAGCCTGCTCAGACATTAGACAGACAGTGTCACGCCTTGGCAGTGTGCTTTGGGAACCAACTTCCTTACCTGAGTAGATGGGAGGAGAAATGATATATGTCCCTGGTGTCTTCTTTCCTTAGAGATGCTTTTTCTTGACACACACACACACACACACACACACACACACACAGAGAGAGAGAGAGAGAGAGAGAGAGAGAGAGAGAGAGACAGAGAGAGAGACAGAGAGAGAGACAGAGAGAGAGAGACAGAGAGAGAGAGACAGAGAGAAAGACAGAGAGAGAGACAGAGACAGAGAGACAGAGAGGCAGAGAGAGACAGAGAGACAGACAGACATAGACACACAGAGAGACAAACACAGATAACACTCACACACACACACAGACAGATAGACAGACAGACACAGACATACAGAGAGACACACACAGAGACACATACAGATAACACACACACAGAGAGACAGAGACAGACAGACACAGACAGACAGAGAGACACACACAGAGACAGACACAGATAACACACACATACACCTTTGCTCTTTGTTTGTCCATTCATCGTTTCTTTCTTCTTTTCTTCCCTCCCCCCTCCCTTCTATTTTCCCTGCCTTCTTTGGATGTTTTTTTAAGAGCACTAAGGCAGCCTATAAACTTTCGTTGCTGCTCTATCCTCTTTCTTTCTAAGCTGATAGCACTCCTGCAAACATGGTGAATGTCCCTAAGACCCACTAAACATTCTGCAAGACATGTGAGAAGCACAACCCCACAAGGTGACAAAGTACAAGAAGGGCAAGGGTTCTCTGTCTGCCCAGGGAGAGTGGCATTATGACAGGAGACAGAGTGACTATGGTAGGCAGACTAAGCCCATTTTCCACAAAAAGTCTAAAACTAGACTTGTGCTGAGACTGGAGTGTGTCGAGCCCAACTGCATATCTAAGAGGATGCTAGCTATTAAGAGATGCAAGCATTTTGAACTGGGAGGCGACAAGAAGAGAAATCCAAATGACCCAGTTCTAAGCTGATTTTGTTGTGAAGACAATAAAATCTTGACCTCCCCAACCCTCCCCCAAAAAAAAGACTAAGACTAGGGATCCAGTGTTAGATGTGACAAGCATTGTCTTGACCACATGGAGCTTAAGCCAATAATAATTATGTGCCACAGTGATTAATCATGGAGCCAGCATTGCCAAGGAGAAATAGTAAGTGTAACAAGAGCACATAAGTTATAGATCTTCATTTTCTGGGAGGTCAGACACTCCTGCAAGGAGTCAGCCCAGCCCTGGGAGAAGCTGGTCTAACCAAAGACAGCATATGTGGAGGCCCTGGGGGTGGAGAATGTGGCCCTTTATTTTCTCTTGCATCATCCAGGCAGTCTGTATATATTTCCTGGTCTTGTAGTGAGTGTCTCTGCCATCAGAGGCCGGCTCTGTTCTTCCTGTGGTTTGAGACCTTTCCTCTCTAGATGATCATCTATTAGGTAATGACTTAATGACTAGGAATAGTCTTCAGTGATGTACATGCTCACACTTCTATCCAGGCATTCATTCAGGGGAGACTCAAGGGTACTAATATCCCATTGGCCAGAACTTAACCCCTTGGCCGAACCTAGCAGGGCAATGAAGAAGGCATAGCCTTTAGCTGTGCAGCCACACATCCAGTTAAAACTCCCGTGGCTTGGAGGAAGAGGAGCAGAAGGTATTTGAGAACAGGCTCTCTCATTAAACTTCCCAGATCTCTGCCCATCGCTACCCTCACCTGCTCATCATAGCCCGTTTATTCTTCAAAACTCAGATGGAATGTCACCTTGAGAAGTCTGTTCCCTAAAAGGACCAGGCTCTTCCACACCCCCCTCTCCTGTGAGCCCACTCCACCCCAGTACTCAACACACTGACCTGCAGCCAGTGTTTTACATGCTGGAGTTTTCCACTCCACTCAAAGGCAAGGGTCAGAGTATACCCACCTCTGTGGCCCTCAGTCTTCAGGAACACGGGAGGTTCTGTGAATAGTGGGTTAGTGAGAGAAGCTGCAGAAGTAATAGAAAGGCAGCTCCCTCCAGGTGAGCGTGTGTGCATCAAAGGCGCACTTGTTTCCTTCTTTGCCTGACAGAACCTGCTTTAAAAGAGGTGGATGTGAAAACCTGAGGTTTCTGGGGAATGGAGGAAAAGACCCACACTGGATTTGAATCTATGTCTAGATGTTACACAACATCCAGAAATCACTCACTTTATGCAGGCTGGTGTGCCAGGTACCGTACCAGACCCACACAGAATGCAGGCCCCTTCTCTGCAGGGACAAAGTACTAGGGTGAATACTGGCCATAAGATCCAGCAAACAGCATTAGTGAGGTTGCTTACCCTGAGATGTAAAGCAAGCCTGTGCTCATGGGAAAGGCCAGAGCAGTTGTTTAACGGGTTGGTAGTGTAGACTAATCATATTCATAAAACTTTTTAAATTAATTAGGATTCCTAGTCTCAGCTACAGAAACCCACTCTATCTAGCTGATGTGAGTTGGGTCCTTTAAGAAAAGAAAAGGATTTTTTTTTTCAAACTTAAAGAAAGGCGGCATGCACCTTGGCCTCAGGCTGGAATAAGATAAGATCATGTCTTTTGGCTTTCTGTATGATTTAGATTCTCCCGTGGCCAGTTGGGGCACATCCCTGTGCAAAGTCGGGGTTTCACTATTTGAGAGCCAAGGTTTTAGTTTTTGAACACAGGATGTGTTAGTTTAACCACTGTGTCTCTGCCCAAGGCACGAGTCACAAGTCACAGTGACTCAACTCCAGTTCTTAAGTCTCGATGATGTTGGAGCGGCATTGGGGACGTATGCGTGCCAGGAGCATCAGTGTGTGAGGAGTTTAGGATCCCGTTGTCCTTGTGTTTGGTGAAGGTAGAAGAGTGGTGATGTTGGAAGTGTCCACCACTACTTACTTACCTGTCTGTGTCAGGGTTTCTATTCCTGCACAAACATCACGACTAAGAAGCAAGTTGGGGAGGAAAGGGTTTGTTCAGCTTACACTTCCACATTGCTGTTCATCACCAAAGGAAGTCAGGACTGGAACTCAAGCAGGGCAGGAAGCAGGAGCTGATGCAGAGGCCATGGAGGGATGTTACTTACTGGCTTGCTTCCCTGGCTTGCTCAGCTTGCTCTCTTATAGAACCCAGGACCACCAGACCAGGGATGGCACCACCCACAGTGGGCTGTGCCCTCCCCCTTGATCACTAATTGAGAAAATGGCTTACAGCTGGGTCTCATGGAGGCATTTCCTCAACTAAGGCTCCTTTGTGATAACTTCAGCTTGTGTCAAGTTGACACACAAAACCAGCCAGTTCATCATTCCAAACTCCCATAACGGCACATCATGGTGAGAGAACATAGAATCTGTTTGCCTGCTAGCCATGTGACCTTAAGTTCACCATGCAGTTTTCCTGACCATCTGTTTTCATGGTAGTGAAATAAAGAAAGAAAGAAAACAGTCTACCCTACCTCACCATGATGACGAAACGGGCAGGCACATGCGAAGCGTCCATTTGCCTTCCTCTCGAGCCCTCTTCTTTCTCTTGCAAACATGAGTCTTCCTGAGCACTGCCCCTCATGCAGCCTGCCAGGAAGGGGAAAGGCAGGGCAGCACCTCTCCTGGCATCAGAGACATTCTACATCCATGCTGTGCACTATGGCAGCCACAGAGCACACGTGCTTGGGGCGTGGTTAATGTGACTGAGTAACTAGTGTACAGCAGAGCCCAGCACCGTGGTTTGCATCCTGGATATACAGTAGAATTATTGGGGAGATTTTAAAATTAATAATGCCCACGACTCACCTGCAGAGATGTTTTTAATTGCTTTGAGATAAAGCTCATGCCTGAGGGAGTTCTCAGGAGGTTTTGTTTCCTTCTTTCCTTTCTATTTTCCTCTTTTTATCCCTTCCTTTTCTCCTCCTCCTTCTTTGGGGTGTGTGTTGGGTCTGTGGGGTGCAGGGAGTATTGGGGGTGGTAGTGGTGATACAGGGTCTCACTCTAGTCCTTTCTGTTTGGCGCTTATGTAGGCCAGGCTGGCTTCACAGTCATGGCAATCCCCCTGCCATAGCTTCCCACATGTTGAGTGGCCACCCATGAGCTCATACCCACACGATCTGCCATGTTAGACTCATATACACATAACCCACGCCGCTAGACCCCCAAGTGTTCTTAGTCCCCGCTCCCCTCCCCAGGACTCTCATTCTGCACCGTGGAATAGAAAATCATGGATGTGATGAGGGCTGTGCGAGCTTTGTCTCCATCTTTAATGGGGCCATAGCTGCGCTGGCTCCCCACACTTTAGCGGAGCATTTCTGCTGGAGAGTTTCAGTGACTCGGCAATAGGTGGCCTCAGCACAGATCAGCCGTTGTCCTTTTCCGCTCAGTCTCTTCTCTCCTTTTGTCAGGGTTCGAGTGAGCCAGGATGGGCAGTTTCTACACTACATCTTCCCGTACCAGTTCATGGACTCTCCTGAATGGGAATCCCTGCAGCCTTCTGAGGAGGGGACCTTCCAGGTAATAAGGAGCCCCGGGGTAGCACAGGCACCTGCCACTGGAAGCCTCCGGCATTGCTGCCTCCCCCTGCCCCTCTCTCCCCCTCTGCCCTTTGACCACCACCAAATGCGATGCTAAGAGTGGGCAGGATAATGGCCTCTGCCTTCTCCTGGGAAGAGTGCCTGGGCTCCTGGGTCTGGGGAACAGGGAAGGGTAGCTCTGGTCCCTGACAGGCAGCCATGTAACTCATGAGCCTACAACTCTTCCAAAAGATTAATGCCCACGGGATAAAAAAAGCTCATCCGATTAGGGTAACTGAACTTTCAGCAGCTCCAGCCCTCCTGGTACATACTGCCCGTTCTAGCTATGCCGGACACTGGTACCACCACAACCTGACCCTTCTATTGCCCTGTATCTGAAATGCATTTTCCCTTCTAAACAAACCACCATGCTCCCCAGAACTCTCCTACGAGGGCTCCCCAGGTTCACCTTCTGGCCTCTCTGCCCCTGTGCTGACTGCTTGAGCGCGTCCTTTGTTTAAGCTGGCTGTGTGCTCGAGCTCTCTATTCTAACGGTGTGGAGGCATCGCTGGCCCTGCGTCTGTCTCTATCTCCACTCCAAAAGACAGTCCCAGGAACAGCTGTTGCTGAACTGGTTGCCCACAAGCAGTTGGGGTCTCAGAAGACTCCATGAGTCACTCAGAACCGTGAGCCGTGGGGAAGCCTGGCCACTCAGCCTTTGCTGTCCCCTCTGCACTCCTTCACCCTGGTGGGTCTGAGATGCTGGTGGCTAGCAGTGGCACACAGCACGTTTTTATTGTCTTGCTGAATCATACACTGTACTGGATTGGATATTACTGTTCTACTGTTTGACAGATAGGGCAGCCAAGGCCCAGAGCACCATGTACTCAGCTAGAGAATAGACGAGTCAAGCAAGAGCCTGGACCATCAGAGGAGCGGTCCGCTCAACCCTCTCAGGGATGCTGCCAGACAGTCTGCTGTCCTGGGGTCTGTGTGTCTTCTGTGATGTCTACCAGAGAGTCCTCTAGTCAGCCTCTGAGCTAACCCTGAGCAGACACCTACCAGGCAATCCCACTGTCGGGGCCTGCTTCTGTCCTAACCCTAGCTCTGTAGTGATATTGTCAGAGAAGCAGCCTTGCTGCCACTGTCAGAGCCACCGACCAGCTCCAATCGCCGAACCTTTGTCCCATCTCCACCCTCTCTGCTTTGCCACCCTCCCATTCTCTGGGATCTCCCTCAGGCCAGGATGACAGAAGAGCCCTGGTGGCTGGAACCAGCCAGAGCAGGCTGTGGCGCTGACAGGGAGGAGCAGGTGGGTGATACTCCAAAGGAAGGACTGTTACCCCAGATGGCCTCTCTGCCTGGAATGTAAGCTGCTTGAGTTCCACCGTTTATATCTTGAGCGTTTGCCTCATTTAGAAGCAATGAGATCCCCACCCTTGCTGTTGGCTGTGTGAAGTCCCATTTCCTCTTTGCAGGTATCAAATGTTGTTGCGTTGTATTTTGCCTGTGATGTGACTTTGTTGATTGGAAGAACAATCCTGGTTCCTGCCCAAATCATAACTCACACAGCACATTTCATACAGATCTCAGCATCCCATCACACCCCTCAGCCACCCAGTACAGCAGACCTGCTGGCTGCTGGCCCTGTGACGTTCTCGAAACATTCATCAAGTGCAGGGCACACTCGTATCCCACAGAGTTCGTTAGCCTCCAATCTGCAACCTGTTTTGCTGGACTCCTGTCCTATCTAGGTATGCTTATAAAGAAAAAACTTGGCACTTTAACAAAACTTTAGTCCAGACAGTCCCATATGCATGTGAGAGCCAATCAAAAAGCAGGTTTTCTGGTAAACGGTTACTGTGCAAGCATGTGGACCTGAGTTAAGATTTCCCAGCACCCACAAAAAAGTGAGGCACCAGCATTAAAAAGGGGGAATAAATATAAAGGTAGCTAACCGTGAAAGTAAGGCAAAGAAAATGATTATCTTATTCTTTCAAAACAACGGAAGCAGTAATAGCACCCACGCTCGCTGTGCCTGCCCTTCTGGACATGGATTGCATCTAGGTCAGGTCTTCCTGAGGCTCATCTGCTCTCTGCCTGACACTGGTTTCTTGTCTGGGACTTTCTGATAAGGACATTTAGGGTACAGGCTGAAAGCCACTCGCTCAGCCCTTGGTGAGTGTTCTCGTAAGAATTCTCTCAGGAGGCGACATGCCCAGACATGATAGTAACGGATGTTACACAGCTGGTACGGGGCAGACCCGGAAACCAGCCCCCAGCTTCTGGTTCTGATGACTAATTTAGAGCCCTGTTAAGCATAGGGTGATGAACAAACCGTGGACAGTAGGAGGTGGAGGAGGGACACAGCGGACATGGGGGAAGAGGAGAGGGGTGTGATGAGAGGTAACGTAGGCAAGGTGAGAGTTGTTTTTAAGATGTGTCTTTTTTACAAGATTTATTTTTAAGCCAGGTGGTGGTGGCACATGCCTTTAATCTCAGCACTTGGGAGACAGAGGCGGGTGGATCTCTATGAGTTTGAGGCCAGCCTGGACTACAGAGTGAGTTCCAGGGCACCTAGGGCTACACAGAGAGATCCTGTCTTGAAAAAAAGCATAAAGGTTTATTTGTGTGTGTGTGGGGGGGGATGTTCGATCCATTAGAGCTGAAGATATAAGCAGTGGTGAATGTTGGTGCTGAGACTCAAACTTAAGTCCTCTGCAAGAACAGCCAGTACTCTTAACCCCTCAGCCAACTTTCTAGCCCTGAAAGGCAAGAGTTGAAGGAGTTGTAGACAGTCTCTAACAGAGAATACGTTGAACCATACTTCATAGTCAGCAACAAAGGCACTCAATACAATGTCTGGAACATACTCAGAGCTCAGTAAAGCTTAGCCTCGACGGCCGCCTTCACCACTCACAAACACCAGCCAAAGGGTTGTATCAGTCAGATCATTCAACGTTGTCTAAGTTTATTCTCTTTTCTATACTGTCCTTGGAACAGTTCCGTTTTAACCTTAGCTTTGCTACCCATCTTTGGGGTTGAGAAAGGGTCTTACTCTGTAGCTCAGGTTATCCTAGAATCACTATGTAGCCCAAGCTAGCTTCCAGTTCTGGTCCACTCCTGGGTGCTTATAAGGTACGAGATACCATGCCCAGATCATCATTTGTACATGGATTATGGAGCCCTACTGTGTACCAAGTATACGCTGTTGCCTTTTTGTCCTGCTGGCATAATCTAGTTTGCATCCTAGGCACAGTGAATAGACAGAAATTCCTAGGTCCTTAAATAACTAAGGAAGGGGACCCGTTCCATTGCTCCTGATCCTTTTTCTGTGCCTTTCTATTCCCCCTCGAGTCATGAGATCCTTCGGTTTGTAACCAAGTTAAGAGCAGATTCTGGGACCTGAACCTGCCTATCTGATAGAGTTTGGCATGCTTACTCTGTAGCTATTTCTCTCAATAAACTTTTCTCCCCAGCCCTTTTAGTGACTGTGCCTTGTGCATTGTTCTCTCTCTCTCTCTCTCTCTCTCTCTCACACACACACACACACACACACACACACACACACACACACAGGGAAGTCAACCCCAGGCCTTACACACATGTTTAACCACTCTACCACTAAGTTATCTCCTTCCCAGGTCTTGATTTTTTTTTTCCTCTAAAGTGTGCATTTCCCATGTCAGTCGCTGTGGTCAGTCATTTCCCATGTCGGGAGCTGTGTCAGTCATTTCCCATGTCAGGAGCTGTGGTCAGTCATTTCCCATGTCAGGAGCTGTGTCAGTCCCCTGCTCAGTTGCTCATCACCTCTTGGGACCTCAATTTGCATATCCCATCTCCTTGGCTCTGCAGTTCCACTGTCGATCACAACAATGGCTGCCAAAGATTCTAAGTAGAATGGTAAGGGGGGAAGTGGTGAGGGAGGCGGGAAGCTTCCGAATGCACCACAGAGTGGTGAAGCTGGACTTGAACTTGTCATCCTCCCACCTCAGCCTCCAGTCACTGGGATTACAGGCACAGGCCACCAAGCCTGGTTCTTAGTTCTTCTCTCTTAAAATGAAGTCTTCAGCATGACCTCTCTTCAGGACACCAGGAAGCCTCCCCATTTCTCACCTTTCTACTCAGAATCTTTTGCAGCCATTGCTGTTACCAACAGTGGAACCTCAGAACTGAGGAGAGATGGGACATGCAAAGTGAGGTTCCAGGAGGTGGTAGGCAGCCGAACAAGGGACTGACTTCAGTCCTGATACTGGGCATGCACATCACAGTGCACACAAGAAGCCTGTCCCTGGTCTTCCTCCCAGCAAGGCCATAGAGAGCTCCCAAGTCAAAATAGTAACCTGTTTCTTTGCACTTTAAACCTTTCCCTCTCTGCTTCTAACCCTCAGGTGACGCTGACTGCTGAGACTGAATGTAGCTACATTTCCTGGCCCCGGAAAAATCTTCACCTTCTTTTGAACCGAGAGCGATACATCTCCCGCCTTTTCTCAGCCCTGCTGGGCTATGACATCTCCGAGAAACTCTATACCCTCAATGACAAGCTGTTTGCCAAGTTTGGGTTACGCTTCGACATCCGCCTTCCCAGCCTTTACCATGTCCTGAGTCCCTCAGCCTCTGATGGAGCACCAGAGTCTGAGAAAGAGGATGAAGAAACCCAGGAGGCAGCTGTGTCCCCTGCTCAGGCCCGGCCCATCTGCATCTTGCCAACACCCTCTTGTTCCCCGCCTCCAGCTACCACCAACTTCCCTGTGCCTCTGCCCCGGGCCAGGATGCCCAGGCCTGACAGCGGCACCCTGGGTGAGGACTCCACCAGCCTGGTGCTGGAGGACTTTGAGGAGGTTTCGGGATCAGAGTCATTTATGGATTATAGGAGCGATGGGGAGTACATGAGGTGAGGGCGGAACTAACACGGGCACAGACGCCGTCTCGGGATCCTGTGTAAGTATGCGAGGTGAATGTGCCTTGTTCCGGACACTATTTCTGAACCCCTCAGAGGACTCACTGGTATAACTCAACCCCGCCTGTGCTCACAGCAGATGTATGCATGGTATGAAAGATTTTCTAAACCTACTCATGATTAGTTGTGGTTACTTTGTGGAGAATGGGCTGATCGACATTCAGAGCAGACCAATGGGCTCTCATCTTTCGGGGGTGGGCGTGGCTAGATTTTGCTACTAAGCTAAGACTGCTTGCTGCTGGGGCTAAGGAGATTTTTGCATGTGGCATGTATTTCGAGGGAAGAGAATGCTGGCGTGGTTCTACTAATTGTCATAAAGAGTTCTGGGAAGCAGCTGTCCCCAAGTCTTCACTAGGAAGGACTGTTAAAACCAAAGCGAATGGTGATGGCAGGCAATTAGTTTGGGAAACAAATGGCCCTATCTTGCTTTCCTCCTGCCCAGCGGCAGACGGTGCTGGTCACTCAGGTGAGGCCCAGACAGTGCTTTGATTAAAACATTACTAGGACACACGTAGGACAGCCCGGATTTTCCCAGCAGCCCACGTGTGTGGGCAGTGGCCTGGTCTTAGACCCAGGTAGGAACAGGATTTCGATTGTAGGAGTGCGTGCCAGGAAGGCTGTGTTTGATAGTTCTGGAAAGTTGCTTTCATGGTCTCCTGATTGATCTTATAGTGCTTTGACATTTTCGTCTGGACTCTACCCAACCATGGTGGAGGCTTGGCTTTTCCTAAGGAAAGTCCCGCCATCCACAACCTGGAAGGCATTTTTGGTGACAGGGGTGCACAAAGGAACCTGGCACTTTTAGATAAGCACCCCCAGATGCGAAGAACTAGTCTGGCGGGAAGGCCTCCGAGGTGCACGGAGTGAATGAACGCATGCGTGTTTTCATCACGTTGCTGATGAGAAAGCCAGCGATGGAAGCCGTGAAGACGGACATTGGCTTCGGAGCTATGGGCTTTATCATTTCCTGAGGAGGAGCTCTGAAGCCCAGGATACCTTAGAGTATTTTCCTGTCCTCTTGTTCTTTCTGTCTTTCCACACCCCTTCGTTGCTGACCAGTGTGAACTGTGGGCGCTTCGTACTGTCCAGCCTGCTTCCTCACAGAGCGCTGACTTCTGCTCTTCTTTCGGATTCTTTCCCATGCCTGACTCCTACTTGTCCCTGTTGTTTCGTTTCGTGGCTCTCAGCATCCCTCTTGCTCACACTTCGCCCTCTCCGTCCCCAGCTGTGCATGACTTCTCCGTTCTGTTGCTTGGCTGTTAAGCAATCTGGTTGCTTTCTTTCCCCTTTGCCCAGTCTCTGGCTTTGCTCTCTCTTCTCTTCCCTAAGCGACCTTGGGTCTCCATTTTGCTAATTCCGAATCCTAACTCCTTCAAGGAGTTATCCAAAGATTAAAAAACAAAACAAAACATTCAAATAAAGGCTGGAAATAAAAGGCCTTACGGATGTTTCCCAAACCCCAGGGGACAGATTCATTGAAGGACACTAGACCTTTTGCGGCTGGCTCTATAGTAAAGCAAATTTGGACAGAATCTACTCTGTGCTGCTGTTAGAAATAACCTTAGCTCTTCTGAGGCGTCCTTTTCTGGGAGCCTAACTCGCTGTGCAAAATCACAGGATGTCTTGGGGTCCCCTGCACAAGATCTTCACACCCCAGAAGCAATCCATGCTTCATCCCAAGCTGAAATCCTTCTCGCCTCTGGCCCTGACGTCATTTCCTCTATGTGGATGATTCCAAACCATCGAATCTTTCCCAGAACCACCGTTTTGCCTCCGGCCTTCTTGTGTATTTAAATAGCGGAGAGGAAGGAAAGAACAGGTGGGTTTTACTTTCAAGCCACAGAATCTTCAGAACGAGGCGAACGTATAGCCCATAAGTGGTCACACAGCTTCCTCGTGACTGCTGGCTGCTTCTCCTTCCCTCCCCGCAGCCTACCCTCCGCCTTCCCACCCTATGGGAAAGGGCTGGCAGGGGGCAGCACTTCCAACAACTGAGTAACAGCGGGGATCTGGCGGAAGTGGTTTGGTTTCCAGCGTGGTGGCTGGCAGAATCCTCTCCCAACCGAGAAGCAGCCTGGGAGGAGGCCAAGAGAGACCACATCCAGCCCCGAGCTTCAGAAGAACTGGGTGACGACTGAACCTCAGGCTACCCACATCTATGCATTTTGCCAAAGACAGATCTGTCACACCCCACTCAGACTCTCCCCTCAGCCTGAAAACTGATTGCTGTGGACTGCCGTTTGTATGTTCTGAGCCAGCTGATGGCTGCCATTGCAAACAGCCACTGGGAGGTCTCCTGGGCAGTCAGTCTGCTCTTAGAAGCGGGCACTCAGGCTCTGGGGCCTCAGCAGTGGCTGTTCTCCTGGCGGAGGCCCCCTGTGTGGATGAGGTCTGGGCAGCAGCCTTCTCTGCCCAGGTCTTTCTTCCAGCTCTGCTCTGCCGGACCTCATCTTCCCACGCGTCTCTGTAGAAAGGAAAGTCAGCGTCTTACAAAGCCTATCGAATTTCCGTACAGGGATTGGGTTGTTTTTCTTCATTATCAATGTTGCGTTAGGGTTTCTGTGGCTGTGATGAAACACTATGGCTAAAGGAACTTGGAGAGGAAAGGGTTTACATGGCTTGCACTTCCCCACGGCTGTGCATCATCAAAAGTCAGGGCAGGAACTCACACAGCACAGGAACCTGGAGGCAGGAGCTGATGCAGAGGCCACGGAGGGACGCTGCTTACTGGCTTGCTCCCCATGGCTTGCTCAGCCTGCTTTCTTCAGAACCCAAGACCACCAGCCCAGGGACAGCACCATCCTCAATGGGCTGGGCCTTCCCCCATTAATCGCTAATTAAGAAAACGCCCCGCAGGCTTGCCCACAGCTAGCTCTTCCGGAGGCATTTTCTTAATTGAGGTTCCCTCCTCTCCTATGACTTCAGCCTGTGTCAACTTGACAGAAAACCAGGCAGCAAAGTCCGTGAGCATTAAGCACTCAGGAAGAGGCAGCAGAGGATGGCTTCATCTCTCACCCGCAGACCAAGAGAACGGGGCCTAGATAGCTTCCGAAGTGACCCCTCCAAATTGCAGAATGAAAGAACTGAAAGATAACAGTTCATGACCAGGCACTGGGGTGCAGTTAAAACCGGGGTCTACAGAGGAGGTAGAAGCCCCACAAGGATCCGGTGAAACCTGGCAAATTCTCTGGAACAAGGCGCTGACATCCTTCTTCTGTTTCCCTCCACAGCTTCTAGAAGTCCTCTCCAGAACTCTTCTCAAGTTCTGTCCAGAGCACAGGCTCCCTTGGGTCCACCTCACACTCCTGAACTCTAAGGATCACAGAGCTGCTGTCCCTGCGGCCAGATGGCGCTCTTCCACATCCCCTGGATGACTTCTCCTCTCCGCCCTCCAGAAAGATCTGGGACAAGATTGGGGATGGACATAACATGGAGAAACTCAGCTTCATAAGCCTTCCTCTCAGGAGGAGGGTCTAGAGGCACTGGGCCGGACTCCATCTTTTATGGGTTGCAGGACATCGCCAGGTTTACATAGCCTCTGAGCCTGGTCTGTCAAGCACGGCTATGAACTCACGTCACAGGGTTGCGAGGTTCCAGTGAGCTGATTGGGTAACGCACTTATGACAGGGCATGGCATCCAGCAAGCACACAATAAAACACTTCACGCCTCCTCTCCCTATGTTGTTGCTGTAAAAATTGTCTGAAAGGATCAATGACCTTTACCTGTGGTTATTTTATTCCCAAAGTTAAGTTTCAATTTAGAAAGTAGAAAATTTTAAATCCCAATTGTTCCCTTCAACTTTTCATTTCAAAACACAAGTAACTGTGTCCTGTTCGTGATTCTAACATTAAATTTTAGTTCTCAAAGGGATTTTATAAGTTTTGCCAATGAGTTTTCTTTTCTCAAATATTTTAAAATGGCTGACAAGTTGAATATAGAAATTCTGCTCTCTTTTTGTCTGGTTATTTTTTTTAATTGAGATAATATGTCACTACTATACCTGAGGCTGTCCTCGAACTTGGGATCCTTCTGCCTCCCCCTCCTGAATGTTAGGATCACAGGTATATACCACACACCTTGCTGAATATAGTCTACTTCGTTTTTCCTCCAAAACTTTAACGTATGTTCTGATTACCTGATGCTGTGTAATCCTAGCCCTGATCTAGTGGCTTCAAGCAGTTGTAATCTCTGGTGTTGCTCATGAGGCGGGGACTGGCTGGGGTGGCAGACGGTGCTCACACAGCTCCATGTTCTTTCTCATGGGGGAGGAGGGGCACTGAGAAAGCTCCCAACAGCTGAGGACTCACGGAAGGGGAGGCTCGCTCCATCTCCATGGCTCTTGCTGCTATGTGGCTCTCTAGTGTGAGAATACACCACAGTGTCCCCATGCATTCTGACATGTATAAGCTTCCGGGTTGTTTTCGGTGTTCCTGTGGACACACGCTTTGGTACGCATACGTGTGCATTTTGTGAGCGTATACCTAGGAGTGGCATCCTCAAGGCGTCGGGACTGGTTGCAGACATGTTCAACTACCGCGGAGTCTGCCAGACAGTTTTCTTTTCTTTTTTTTAAACCTGAGTACACTGTAGCTGTCTTCAGACACACCAGAAGAGGGCATCGGATCTCATTACAGATGGTTGTGAGCCACCATGTGGTTGCTGGGATTTGAACTCAGGACCTCTGGAAGAACAGTCGGTGCTCTTAACCACTGAGCCATCTCTCCAGCCCACCAGACAGTTTTCTTAAGTGGCTGTACTACCTTGCGTTCTTTCAGCAATGTCTGAGAGTTCCTCTGGAGAAGTCGTGATTGCTTTTTCTAACCTTCGCCTTGTGGGTGCCCATAGCAGCTTTTCATTTTCCGAATGAATACCAAGGTTGAACACTTTTTCTTTTCTGCTTTTTTGTTTCTATTGCACCCTCCTATTGCTGCCCTTCCTCACAGCTGAGGTTAAAGTGCTGGGGCACCTGGCTTGTGCCACCGCCACTGGAACGCAAACCCATACTTCGTGGTTACATAACAGCTGCTCTTTAACCGTCAAGCCATCTCTCCAGCCCCCACCCTTCACCCTGTCTGTGTTCTCTATTATGAAGAGGCTGGTCTGGTTTCTTAGTTATCGATTTGCTTGTTTCTTTTACTGATGCGTAGAGATTCTTTAAATAGCCAGGTTAAAAACATTCTGCTAGCTTTTACACATTTCCCCGAAATAATCTTTTTCCTCTAAATGGTATCTTTTGATGAACAGACGTTTGACTTCCCTGTAGGATTGGTCTCCCCCTTCTCCTAGATCACTGCCGTGTCCTGTTTGAGGACCTCACTGAAGATGGCCCCCGTCTCATCCTTCTAAATGTTTTATTGTGTTACAGTTCGTGATGAAGCCTGTATTTGGGTTTGGAGTGTGGCATGAAGCCAAGGCCCACTGGGTGTTCGTTACTGAAATGGTTATTAACCATTACACTAGCATCCGTCACCACCTTTGTCATAAGTCAAATGCCCCTGTACCCACAGTTCTTTCTGGAGCTGGGCTACGGCTCTGTTTGCTTCTTGTAGTGCCCCTGTGCTACATCCTGTTCTGTTTCCATCCATTAATAAGGCCACCTTACAGTAGCTGATGTAGTGTTATAGTGAGCTTTGGTACCTGGCAGTCTAGCTGTTCCCGGGTTACAATGGTACATAACTGTTCCCTGAGTTATACATAAGCTTTACAGCTAGCATGTCCATTTTGAAGCATACACAGGTCAAGTGTGGAAAACTGTTATCTCTACAGCACTGATTTTTTTTTTCAATTTCTGAACATAGCCTAGCACTTCATTCTTGTCTCCTTTATTTTCTCACAGTCACGTTTCTTGTTTTCCAAGTAGATGTCCTTGCACATGTTTGTAGTTATTTGATGAGTTCGTTGTGATTATAAATGCTATCATTAAATACTTCTTACTTTCCGGTTGTCCATTGCTGCTTACATAATACAAATAAGTTTTGTGATTTCAACTTCCACTCAGTAATTATGATAAATACATGCATTAATTCTCATCATAATCTACACATTCTGCAGGATTTTCCATTACATTTCATAGATAACGTTACGTTCTCTATGTGTAGCGACAGTTTTTCTTCATTGCTGACCCATCCTTCCCCGCCAGTCCTTTCTGGTACTTGTTAGGTAGGATCTTTAGTACGGGGATAGAGTGGATGGCAGAGGGCATCTTCCTTTTACAGCTCCCTAGAGGAAAAGATTTTTGATATTTTGTCATTAGTCCGAGGAGTACTTAAGTCTGAGCAGTTTCTTTTTACTTAAGAAAAACAAACAGAGTAGGTGCTTAAGATGCTTCTCTTTTTCTTTTTCAGATGAAATTTCTCTATATTCCTATTCCTTTGAAATGTGAACGAATATTAATCTTATCAAATGGTTTTCTTCTTTTTTATTCTTATTCTTTTGGTTTGTGGTGTTTGTTTTGAGGGTTTCATGGAACCCAGGCTGAACTGAAACTTGCTATATACCCAAGGATGGACTCAAACTCCTCATCCTCCTGCCTCCACTTCCCCAATGGTGAGATTATAGGCTCCTGTCGCCACACTGGGCCTCTACATTTATTGAGATTACTTGTCTCCTTTATTCTGATAATGAAAGAACCTAGCTCAAGTCTCAGGATGGCGCGCCCCAGGAAATACCGATCCCGGACGAGCCCCCAAATGAAAGATCCCCGAAGAGAGAGACCCTTATTCAAGTCTTGGGAAATTGCAGACCCCAGACACAGAGAGACCATTTTGGATGTAATAAGCAAAGGCGAGGTTTATTACGGAGATCTATTAAGGAGATCTCTGGGCCGACACGTATCCCGCGCAGGAGACAGAGGTGTCGACCCTGAAACTCAAAAGTCAGGGGTTTATATAGGGAAAGCTAGGGGGTTTGGTGCAGTTTCACACAATTGGCTAATTTCTGGCACGGCTATAAGTGATTGGCTCATTCAAACATAGTAGTGAGATCACAACACAGCAGAAGAGTACGTGCTGACTGGGGCATTCGGATTTTTAGAAGCCAGGGGCTTATCAGGGTTTGAAGGACATCTGGTTAAAGTGTGACTCTGAGTAAGCTGGGGGAGATGCCCTCCTGTCAAATGGTTTATGAATCAGTCCTGATAGCTTGGGCTGGTTCCTGCATTCCTTTTCTTTATCTTTATGGTCTGTTAGTCCTAGCTGCAGGGCTTGTTTTTCACAGTGTCTAGCCCTGAGTCTGTGAATTTTGAAACTTACTCTTTATATTTTTAAACCTTAAATCTGTATAATTTTCCTTTCATTAACACTGTAAATTCTACAAATAGAGATGCTTTTTTTTTAAGCCAAGAAAAACAGAACAAAAACTCATACATCCTGAAATAAATCTATCTTATTCCTGGAACAAACCCAGCTGTATCCTGATATTTCCATGTATTTCTGAACTTGGTTTGAGAACACTTTGTGTCTCTGTATTTTGTAATGCAGTCAGGTTGAGTATCAAAATTGCATTCACTTTGTAACTTCGAATTGAGGTCTCTCTCCCTCTCCTTCCCTCCTCACCTTTCTTCTTCCATCCCATTCTTTAGAAGAGCTATTTAAGTGGAAGCATGATGCTTTAACCCTTTGCAGCAATCCTGTCTTCCTCACCGTTTGCTCGCCCCCCCCACCCCACCTCGCCCCGCCCCGCCCATCTACCTCTTTGCTCATTTGTTCAGGCCCCAAGCTTTGGAGGCTTTTTTGCTATACTGTTATCTCTGTCTTCAGACTAGATCCCACCCTCCTCCGTGGTAAACACAAACATCAAGCCACCATTACTTCAGAATTAGATTCCCTGCAATGTAACCACCCCTCTGTCCCTCCTCCCCGCACAACAAAATGCTCATCTGAAAGTGTAGGAGCCCAAAAGTTTCACCATTGTGTGCAAGAGTGCAGGGAAACCACTGCACTAGACCACCCCATGGGTAGAAAGAATGGTTTATTGTGATCAAACTACCAAGGCCATCTGGTGGGGCGGGGTGGGGGTGGAGCAAAGGGATGGGGGGGGCAAGATGGTGGAAAAGAAAGTGGATTTTATATTGCAGTGAGCAGGGTGGGAGTCTTTGAACTGATACTGTTCTGACTGACCAGGAACTAGATGCTCTTGCCCAAGGTCGATGGCCTTTGGGGGCGGATTAAAGAATTAAGGGAGATTCCTGGCAAACATAAACATGCCCAGTGAGATCCGATTTTCTGGTAAACAGAAACCAGACTTCAGGCTTCTGCTTACCCAGTAACAGTCTTTCTATTTACCCAGCCAAAGTCCTTCTGACTAGGACAGTGTCACCGGCACTGTCATTTCGAGGGTCCTGCTGTCTAGCTAACAGTCATAAGGAAAGTAAATAAACATGTGTAAGGCTTCACTATCCTTCAGTTCAAAATTTCAAATGGTTTTCTATTCCACTGGAATAAAACCTGAGCTGCTTCCTGGTGCGGCTTCAGTCAGCCTGGCTACTTTCCTGGCAAAGGTTTATTCACTGACAGGCCCCGTGACTCTCTGGGCGTCTGTCTGTCTTCCTAGAGTCCAGGGATTCTGTTGATTTTTGGTCACCAGGTACTATCATCTGCTGGAAGAAAAGACTTGGTCTTGAGTTATTTTCTTTGCTTTAAACTGGAAGCATGTACGGCTGTTCACTAATTAGACCTTATCACTATCACACTGGCTGTTCACTGACTAGACCTTATCACACTGGCTGTTCACTAATTAGACCTTATCACTATCACACTGGCTGTTCACTGACTAGACCTTATCACACTGGCTGTTCACTAATTAGACCTTATCACACTGGCTGTTCACTAATTAGACCTTATCACACTGGCTGTTCACTAATTAGACCTTACCACACTGGCTGTTCACTAATTAGACCTTACCACACTGGCTGTTCACTAATTAGACCTTATCACACTGGCTGTTCACTAATTAGACCTTACCACACTGGCTGTTCACTAATTAGACCTTATCACACTGGCCATTCACTGACTAGACCTTATCACACTGGCTGTTCACTAATTAGACCTTATCACACTGGCCATTCACTGACTAGACCTTATCACACTGGCTGTTCACTAATTAGACCTTATCACACTGGCTGTTCACTAATTAGACCTTATCACACTGGCCATTCACTGACTAGACCTTATCACACTGGCTGTTCACTAATTAGACCTTATCACACTGGCCATTCACTGACTAGACCTTATCACACTGGCTGTTCACTAATTAGACCTTATCACACTGGCTGTTCACTAATTAGACCTTATCACACTGGCCGTTCACTGACTAGACCTTATCACACTGGCTGTTCACTGACTAGACCTTATCACACTGGCTGTTCACTGACTAGACCTTATCACACTGGCTGTTCACTGACTAGACCTTATCACACTGGCCGTTCACTGACTAGACCTTATCACACTGGCTGTTCACTGACTAGACCTTATCACACTGGCTGTTCACTGACTAGACCTTATCACACTGGCTGTTCACTGACTAGACCTTATCACACTGGCCATTCACTGACTAGACCATATCACACTGGCTGTTCACTAATTAGACCTTATCACACTGGCTGTTCACTAATTAGACCTTATCACACTGGCCATTCACTGACTAGACCTTATCACACTGGCTGTTCACTAACTAGACCTTATCACACTGGCTGTTCACTAATTAGACCTTATCACACTGGCTGTTCACTAACTAGACCTTATCACACTGGCCATTCACTGACTAGACCATATCACACTGGCTGTTCACTGACTAGACCTTATCACACTGGCTGTTCACTAATTAGACCTTATCACACTGGCCATTCACTGACTAGACCATATCACACTGGCTGTTCACTGACTAGACCTTATCACACTGGCTGTTCACTAATTAGACCTTATCACACTGGCTGTTCACTGACTAGACCTTATCACACTGGCTGTTCACTAATTAGACCTTATCACACTGGCTGTTCACTAATTAGACCTTATCACACTGGCCGTTCACTGACTAGACCATATCACACTGGCTGTTCACTGACTAGACCTTATCACACTGGCTGTTCACTAATTAGACCTTATCACACTGGCCATTCACTGACTAGACCTTATCACACTGGCTGTTCACTAATTAGACCTTATCACACTGGCTGTTCACTAATTAGACCTTATCACACTGGCTGTTCACTAATTAGACCTTATCTGGCCATTCACTGACTAGACCATATCACACTGGCTGTTCACTGACTAGACCTTATCACACTGGCTGTTTACTAATTAGACCTTATCACACTGGCTGTTCACTAATTAGACCTTATCACACTGGCTGTTCACTGACTAGACCTTACACACAAAGTGCCTACACAGGCCCAGGGCTGGAATCGTGAGCTGCTTCACTTCCGGTGTCACTGCATCCATACGCTGAGCCATCTTCTCCTTCAGAAATTTACTTAGGGACCTGTACTTCACCTTTGGTATTCTCTAGCACAGCCCTTTCCCAAGTGCCTCTTCCACACAGTGCACAGCAGCAGTTGTCACATGGTCACTTCAGACAGGGAAGTCCGGGACACACTCACTCCACGAATCTGACTCATGCAGCCTAGAAGCTGAGCTTTCGCTCAGACGCCTGAAGCAGCACTCTCCTGACCTGAGTCCTACTCACTACCCGGTATCCTCCTTTCCCACCTTGGCCGTGCCACCCACCTACCCTGTCGCCGTTCTCTGTAGGCCCCTGGGACCATCTCCCTCACTTCATTTCTCTCCAGACTCCCCCTTGGGCTCTTGAGAGCTCAGGGCTTTCTCATCCACTGCTGTGGCTGGGGCACATCACAGGGCTCAGGCTTGGCCTCAGTTGGCAGTTGTTAGGTGCCCGTCCACCTCATCAGAGTGACTCACGCATCTCTCTCAAGAGGATGTCTCTCAAGAGGGGGAAGGCTAACACTTGGGATTTCCGGACCTCTCATTCCATTTTTCCAGTTTTCCCAGCCTCTCTCCTCTATCCAAGCCAGGGCCCTTTCTCTGGTTCCTTAAGACCAGTGAGGAAGAAGGTTTTTCTCTGCGGTTCCTTGAGACCACGATGAATCATTCTGGCCTGATTTCCCCGCCTCCTGCCCAGTGAAGCTTTGCCTTTGTGCATCTTCCTTCAAGTGCCCAAGAGGAAAATATTACTTACTCTTGACCTTCGTCCTGTTCAGGTCCTTCCCCTTTCCATGAATCCCCTTTCTTGTGATATAATTTCTCTTCACTTAACCACTTACATTTTCCAATTCCCCCAACAAAGTTCCTAAATTATTTTAAACATCTGTCTTCGGCATGAAAGCATACTCAAAACTGCCACATTTACAGGGCGCCATTTTATCTACCCTAGCAAGCACGACTTTGGTGTTCCTTAGCATATGGATTTGCTAAGGTCTTGGCTGTCCTTGTGCATGGGTGCATAAGGCCAGCTCTGCCATGAGACTCTCCTGGAGTTCAGAAATCAGAGATACTGTTAGGCTTGGAGGCTTGGTTCCAAGGGGGAGGGCATGAGATGGCTCAGTGTTACCCTTGCTGTGGTGCTTGATGGACGTTGAGTTTGAACCCTCGAATTGACATGGTAGAGAGAGAGAACCAACTTCCAGCCTTTGAAATTGTTCTTTGACTTCTGCAAATATACCATGGCATGCCCCCCCTATATATAATATGTGTGTGTGTATGTATGTATGTATATATATATATATATACATATATATATACATATATATATATGTATATATATATATAATTTCTGAGTGGGTATTGAGTTAGGATGTCCATCATCAGGAAGCCAAGGTTAAGAATAGAGAGCCAGATATTGACTGTCGCTTGCCTTCATATTATTATCTAGTTATTCCGCTGTGGGGCATCTCAGCTTGCTGAAATGTAGAATAGCCAAACAAACAAGATAGTCTCTACTGGAAAAAACAAACAAACATTTTGCATTAAATAATTATGAGAGCTCAATAAACCTATTTATAAAAGCAGTCACAACTGTACCTGACACATAGTGAGTGTTCCAACTCAAGAGATTACAGTTTTTATCAGGAGGATTTCCAAACACACAGTAGGGACACCCGGCTTTGTGATCACTCGCCTCTGTGTTTGCCAATTCTCGGTACTTTCCATATAAGAAACACCACAGCGGCCCGTTCTAGATTGAGCTTTGGGTGAGCATCCGGGAGAGTGAGTGCGCGCTTGCGCATGTGCGGTGGCAGGAGTTTCAAGAGCACTAGACCAGCCTGAGAAATGTGAGACCCTGTCTCAAAAAAAACCAGACAAACGAAAAGGGAGTGCTCTCATGGCTGGGCTGGTTTGTCCTCAGAATCTCAACCAGGAGACTGAAGGTGAACACCACGGGAGTTTTCAAGCTGGGATGACAAAGGTGAGGGGGCGTTTGTAGCTTAGCCACTTTGACCCCAGGGCTGCAAAGTGGGAAAGCACCAATTGGGTCGCCCTTTCCAGGAAATTTACCTAGTTTTCCTTCTTCCTTACAACAGGGACTGAATATTGCTTTCAGGAAAATGTAAATGAGAATCAAAACAAAAGATATAATTAGCCAGGGAAGGTCCTGAATTCTAGGTTCTTCTAAAGCCATCAGGAGAATTCCACGAAAACTGTGGATCAGGAGAATGGTGTTTGAGTGGCACGGCCAAACAGTATGGACCGGTAGAAGGGCCAGAGGAAAAGAGACTTGTGAAGAGATTGGTACCAAAACCCAAAGCTCTCTCTCTCAGAGAGACCAGGCAGGAAGGGACATATCCCAGACTTGAAGAAACAAAGAACTATTATGTGCATGTGGTCAGGTGGCAGGGGTGGGGTGGGGGCAGAAATGGCTTTTATTTTTGGTGCCATTACATTCTGAGTCAAAGTTATCTCAGGTTTCAAGACTGGACAGCTGAATTACTGCGGTGGCTATTGTCACAGGAGAGGACAAACAGCTGGGGAGTGAGCGGGCTGATGTCAGGACGCCTGTAGACATATGAGGCATATGCTACGTTCCATAAAAGGGCAATGCTGCAACTCAGAGGTGACCTCACATGCAAGGACTGGGCTTTCTCCTTACCGTGAAACCCTTTGCAAAGTGGAAGAAGCCGGTGTCTTGAGGAGGGGTAGGGCGGTGTGACGGTCACCCCATGGTCAGAGGCAAACCCAAGAGTGAGGTCAGGAGTATTCCCGAGGCATCCCTTTCAGAGTGCAGGATTAGCAGGTCCAGGACTGGTTTGGGTCAGCAGCTACAGAAGATTTATGTTCCAGGGTCATGCCTTCTGTGTGCAAATCGCTATTTCTTCTGGAGATCTGAAAATGTTAAAACATAACACCAGGAAGTAGAATTCTCAAGCAAGATCCATAAACAAAGAACATTCTGGAAACTTAGGAAAAGGCTGCCACTGCTCCTTTAAGTTAAGCCTGTCTTCTTTCCTGAGCCTTTAAGTTGGTCGTCATCTGTTCCATTTGAAATGTCCTTGTATTTCCATCGAATTGTACTGTGGGTGGGGGATACAAAGAAAGAGGAAGCGAAGCCCCTGTTTTTGAGAACCTAAGCCTCACCTATCACAGAATTCTGTCACACACAGGTTGCAAGGCACTGTAGGCACCGTGTGGAGTGACATGTGGAGGCGGGTTCCCTGGAGGACATGGAACCAAAGGAGGACTCCAAATGACTGGAGGAATCCAAGACCGTAGGGTATTTTAGGGGACTCACCGTTTGGACACACTGGGGAATACGACAGGTAATGTGTGATTAAGCAGAGTGGCACTCGATTGAGTAGAGCTCTGTGTACTAGTCATTTTGGTTTCCAGCCTACTGGAAAAAAGAACCATAAAACATGGTGGATAGAGCCCAGATTCTGAGCTCAACCAGAATCGGTATGAATTGTGAGTTCACCCCCTCATTAGGTGTAACAGATTGGGCAAGTTATATAATCTTTCTTGTCTCTCAGTATTTTCACAGGTAAAATAAGGTCATGCTTGGAATTATGGGGAGGTTTACAGAAGATAATTTATATAACAGGATCAGAACCCCACCCATCATAGAATATGTGTTCTGGGAGTTTTATTTTCCTTGACAGTGATATTGATGCAACAAAGTGAGGCTTATTATAAAAGTACAGGGTGGCCTTATGGAATTAATGTCAAGACTACCACAAGGTTTCAAAGACTGGATCAGGGAAACAAAAAGTCGTCAGGAACCCAGGCACTCTCTCTCTTTTCTGTTTCTCTCAGGCGATAGGCAATGTGTTTCTCTTTCCTTGCAGATTAGCCTTCCCTGTTTCTCCATTCTCAGGGGGAAATAAACTGCTTTCATTACTCAAGCTTGCACATAACAATTCCATCTACCAGAAGAGAGGTGCTGGGTAGCTCTTAGTTCTTTCAAGTGTTCAAGAGTAAAATCTCTCTGGTCCGGCTTAAGTCAGGTGTCCACTGCTAGTCCGAATGAAGCCGGAGGTGGGGACAGGATCCCTCATTTCAGTTCTCAGAGAAAGGGTCCATGAACAATGTCTTCTGATCTGAGAGAGAGGATTTTTAGGCAGTAGGGTCCTCCCTAGGCATTCAAACTGAGGGCATCTGGAAGCCCCTGAGGTCTTTGATTTGAATGAGAAAGGGAGCATACGCTGTACTTGAGATTTTATAGGGAGTTAATGCTGGGGATCTATGTTGATCTTCTGAGATTTGCGGTAAAGCACAGGTAGCAGAGGTAACATCTTGCTACAACATCCACGGCATCTCCAAGAGCTGTAACCCCATGACCCTGTCTCTTTTGAGGGAGGGTATCAGCAACAACAACAAAATCTGTGATCTCATGAGAGGTTGGCAGTGCAGATGCAAAAGCTCAAAAGCAGTCATATGCTTGGCTTTCTCTACTGGGAAAAAAAAAACGATTTAATACGGAGGAATGCTCAATCAAGGGAGAAAATAAAAACTAGTGCCGATTAACAAAACAGAGAACGGGAAGCCAGTTATTTCCAGGTGTTTCTTTGAAAGGCTCACTAAGGTTGATACACCTGTAGCAGGACTTGCCAATAAAAATGTGAGAAGATTTGGTTTCTGAAGTCAAGAGTAAAGAGACATCACTACTGGGCTTACAGAAATAAAAATATATACGGGAATACTACGACATATGTACACCAGCAGATTAGATAACTTAGGTAAAATGGGCAGATTGAGAGCAGTGTGACAACTGCAGAAACCGACTCCAGAGGAAAAGAGAAGCAAAACAGATCTTTAACAAGTGAAGAGATTGGGTTAATGAAAAAAGACAAAACAAAACAAAACACTACAAAGAAAACCCAATGCTCTTGATTCATTGTCATAGAAGACTGCTGAGGGGAGCATTTGTTTGTTTTCTAATAAACAGTGAGGGCACTACACTATCCTAGCATGCTAGCTGCTAGTGTTCCCATAGGTAAGCCAAAGAAAGCATCGCTTTCGTTGAGAGATTTATAGCCAAGGCACAATCTGTGAGCCACTAGACGCTTTTGAAGCACAACTCCTCAGAGAGGGCCATGTGTGCAGCTGACGAGAGAGACTACAGTGATCTCCGGTCCCACTCACGTCTTCTCCACACTCCTCTGGCTTCCTGTTCCCATCTTTGTTCTCACAGTATTGATGGACCAGTCCTGTTTTCCAAAAAGAACCCACCAATGAAATGAAGCCTTGTCTGAGTTCTCAGTCAGCTGTCCACACACGATTGTCTGGGATTCCCATGTGGCTCACTTGGCTGCAGGGCTGGCTGCCTGGACACGTGACCTTGTTTCCTGCTCCGCTGTTAACATTTAGATTTTTTTTTTTTTTTGGTTTGGTAACTTTTCCCTTGTTTTAAACAATATTTTCATTTTGTGCACACTCCAAAATATTCTGTCACCAGTCTTGTGGGGTTCGCTGTGGGGCTTTGAGGAGAGTTTACTTGAGCGTGCTTTTAGAGTGCTTTGTACATAGAGACTAATCACAGCTCTGGTTAATGGCCTGTGCGGTTGGGGTTTGAGTCCTAGGCTCCTTTGCATACCAGCCCTGTGATCTTGATTGATCCTTGCTGTGTGAGCAGAGGCAGTCGCTGCCTGTGCCTCACGTCTGTGTGGAGAGCATAGCCCATGGTAAACCACCGCAAAAGCAGTGCAGCGCTATGCGGCACCAGCTGAGTCTGCTGCCTCCGTGTTCCGGGATCAAGTTGCTTTAATCTTCCATCAGGTGCGTTGTCTTGGTGGTGGATCTGACATTTGGGTTGACTCAATCCACAATCATAATGCTCTCAGCAGAGTTCTGAGAGTCCAGTGGGTATGGAGGGTTTCCCAGCCCTGCCTTTGTCCTGTCATCAAGCATTGCCACATCCCGCTAGAGCACCACTGGCCAACCCCACAGACACTCCAGCTGCTTAAAGCCGGGTTTCCCCAACACAAGGCTATGGGCCTGGATAGGATGCCCAGACCTACCACTGTGTGCTACCAAATCTCATACTAAGACTTGCGTGTCTTTCTTTCAGTCCACTAATTACATATGTTGATAAGGGATGTGGATTTCTTTTAACATCTCTCTCTCTCTCTCTCTCTTTCTCTCTCTCTCTCTCTCTCTCTCTCTTTCTCTTGTGCTCGTGTGTATGTGTGTGTGTGTGTGAATGTGTGGCGTGTGTGTCTGTGTGTATCTGTGTGTGTCTCTCTATGTCTGTGTGTGTATCTGTGTGTGTGTATCTGTATGTCTGTGTGTCAGTGTGTATCTATGTGTGTCAGTATGTGTGTGTGTGTCAGTATGTGTGTATCTGTGTATGTGAGTGTGTGTGTATCTCTGTGTGTGAGTGTATGTGTCTGTGTGTGATCGTCACAGCACACGTGAAGGTCAGAGGAAACCTTGAAGGAGTCTGCTCTCCCCTTCCGCTGTGTGGGTCCTGGGAACTAAACTCAAAGCATTAGGCTTGCTATCAAGTACCTTTACCTGCCCAGCCATCTTGCTAGCTACGGGTGAGTGTGGTGGTTGAATATGCTTGTCACCGAATAGCACTATTAGGAGGTGTGGCCTTGTCGGAGGAAGTGCGTCACTGTGGGGGTGGACTTCAAGACCTTCCTCCTAGCTGCCTGAGGACAGTCTACTCCCAGCTTCCTTTGGATAAAGGTGTAGAGCCCTCAGCTCCTCCAGCACCATGCCTGCCTGGGTGCTGCTGTGCTTCCTGCCGTGATGATAATGGACTGAACCCGTAAGCCAGCCCCAGTTAAATGTTGTCATCTATAAGTGTTGCCTTGATCGTGGTGTCTGTTCACAGCAATGAAAACCCTAAGACCATGAGTTTTGAAAACTTCTCCCATACATGGCTAGTCTAGGATTTTAGTTTGAGAAAGAGAGGACCCTGCAGCTCAGGGGCCAGCAGTTACAGCATCTGTTGGCCCTTCAAATATGACTATGTTCTCACTGTATTTATTTCTCAGATTAGTCTATGATAAGAGAAACTAGCTTCCCAGTTACGGTAAAGATCCAACATTTCCGATGGGGCATGCGATGACACGATGACACGTGGCTACATTTGGCGATGCTTTAAAACCAGATGACATTAGTGAAGACACACAGGCCATACCCCAAAGACAGGGCAAAGCCCAGCCAGGGTAGCTGCATCTTTTTTTTTTTTAATCACAGAAGCATGGTATGATTTATCCCATACTTGAAGAAAAGTCACAAGCACAAGGAACAGCTAAGGGAGACCTGTGGCCATGTAGTGTCTCCTAGGATGCTCCCTGTTCCCTGAGTCACAACCACCGGAACTTGAGCTCGACGAAGCCCAAGCCAGCTGAGGTCACCCCCAGGGAAATCCACTAGCTGCTGGGTGGTTACAAGAGGGTGTAAAAGAAAGAGTGGCTTGAGGTTTTATAAAGGAAGGAAATTGCAAGCCGGCTGACTGGAGAATGTGTGGATTCTTCCCATGTGACAACGTCCAACAAGGCTACAGCAGGCAGAGAATGAGGCTCATGCGTGAACGTCTAAATGGACACTGCGTTGACTCTCCTGAAGCTTCCGTTGCCACGACTCGGAAGAGCTGAGTCCTGGCATCTGCGTTCTGCATGACCTGGTCCACATGGTATAACCATACCCTGTGGCTCACCTCACTTCCCCTGCCTTTGTTACAGAGTGAACCAGAAGTCAACAACTTTCTTTAAAACTCATCTATGGGAATATATTTTAAGCTAAGTTTAAAAAGAGAACCATCTGGGAGGGAATCTAGGTGAATCTAGAATCCATCCATCCCTGCTCTATGCCCTGGACCTCTATGGACCAAGTTTTTTGTTTTGTTTTGTTTTGTTTTGTTTTGTGTTTTGTTTATTCTCCTCTGGGTTCTGCTAGGGTAACTCTGTGTCATGAGCAGGACAGGGGAGAAGAGTGAGGTAGGGCGGCCTGTCTGGCTGCCCTCTTCCCTGTGTCTGTGACTGTAGGACTGCAGCCCCCAGCTTCTCTTTGAATCTTCAGAAGCTCTCACTCCACTAGCCACAGAAAACCATACAGTTCCCCCAGAGTATTGTAAACAGTCTTTTTTGTTTATTCTTGAGCATCCCAAGTAGCCCAGGTTGGCCTCTTACTTGCTATGTAGCTGAGGATGGCTCTGAGTTCCCACTACTCTTGTATTTACTACCCAAGTGCTTATGTTTCAGAGCGATGTACCACCAGCTCAGCTAAAAATACTCTTAAACTCTGTCCAGCTTACCCAGTTTGAGGTTTCCATCTAACTTTTGGCTGTGGCTGATATGCATCATTTACAAGATCAAAATTCAGGAAGTGATGACTCAATGAAGACCCACTTTCTTCCCTCAAAAGCTACATGATGCTTCAAACCTCTGGTCAGCTGAAGAAGCCACTCCAGCACTGAGAGCCCAACATCTGTTACTATCCCCTACCCACAGACTGTAAATGTGCCCCCTTTTTTTTTTTTTTTTCATTTACTTGTACATATTTATTAGGTAGCATGTGCTATTTCAATTGTATTTACTATATGAAACAATTAGAGAGGTCGGTATAACCATCATTTCAAACATAAGTAATTGCTTTGTGTTGAGAACATTCAGGATTTTTTTGGGGAGTGGTGGGGGTTTGATACAAGGTTTCACTATGTAGCTCTGGCTGGCCTGAAACTCACTATGTGGATCAGGCTAGCCTCAAACTCAGAGATCTATCTTCCTTCCTCTGCCTTCCTAGTGCTAGGGCTAAAGGTATAATGTGCCCCCTTTTTAAAAGATTTATTTCCTTTATGTATGTGAGTACACTGTCGCTGTCTTCACGCACACCAGAAGAGGGCATCGGACCCCATTACGGATGGTTGTGAGCCACCATGTGGTTACTGGGATTTGAACTCAGGACCTCTGGTAGAGCAGTCAGTGCTCTTAACCACTGAGCCCTCTCTCCAGCCCCTGTAAATGACCCTTTTAAAAGGAGAAACACTCTCAGGTATCAAGTCCATTTTTTTTTTTTTAAAAAATGTTATATAGCATTAAAAAAAATAACAGCTTACACAATAAACATTTGCTTCTCTTCATGGATAAGGGATCCGAAAATAGGCAGGATTTTTTAGACGGTTTCAATCACTTGGCAGCCATTGATCTAGGGAACCTAGAAACGTGGGTATGGGATGTCCCAAATGCGCTTAATCTTATTCTTTATCTAGTGTGTGTGTGTGTGTGTGTGTGTGTGTGTGTGTGTGTGTGTGTGTGTGTGTGTGTGTGTGTTCCAGTATCTTGTCAAGTCCATGCGCTTACTACACCCAGGACAGCTCCAGAGAAGCCACCTCTAGATGTTTCAGTCTCCTCTCACAGACACAGACTCGTCTATTGGACCTGTTCCTTCTGACCTGTCCTCAGATGGTTCCACAGACTCTGGACAACAAGGAAACAGCCAACTCTAAGACCAGACAAGCATCCCATACCCACATTTCTAGGTTCCCTAGAGACACGCCACCCCAAAGCAAGCAGGAAGTAGTCAGAGATCACGATGACCCTATTCCTCCTCCACCATCACCTCTAATTTTTCTTTTTAATTAAACTAAAACAGGGGAATGTTGGTATTCTGTCTAAGCTTACCCCCACAGCTACCTGGCAACAGCCAGGTATGCTCCGCCCCACAGTTGCCTGGCAACAGCCAGCTGTGCCTGACACTATATAAGGGGCTGCTTGCCCCCTCCTCGCTCTCTTGCTCTTCCTCTCTCTTCTCTGCTCTGCTCTCTTGCCCTCTCCCTTCTCTCCCCATCCCCCCTTCTCTCCACGTGCTCATGGCCAGCCTTTACTTCTCCCCCCTTCTACTCTTCTTCTTTCATTAAACCTCTCCACGTGGAACCATGTTGGTTTGGTGCGTTCTGTCTGGACATGGGCCGAGATTTAAACCCCAACACTATATATCCCTGGCTGGCCTGGAACTCACAGAGATCCACCTGCTTCGGCCTTTTGAGTGTTGGGGTTAAGGGTGAATTTCACCCTGCCTGATTTTTTTTTTTTTTTTTTGGTTCTTTTTTTTTTTTTGGAGCTGGGGACCGAACCCAGGGCCTTGCGCCCTAGGCAAGCGCTCTACCACTAAGCTAAATCCCCAACCCCCTGATTTTTTTTTTTAATTGCTTGTTTTACTTGGAATGTTTCCGACTCCAAATTCAGTCTGGTTGTTGCCAGAATTCACTTTCTTCTTTGCCCAAGACTGTTAGAGATTGCCTTGCCAAAAGAATGGAAGGGAATGTGGCTTTAGAAGTTCCTTTTCACAGCGTGACAAAATAATCAATATAAGGATGTGGTGGTTTGAGCGAGAATGGCCCCTATAGGCCCATATATTTGAGTGCTTGGTCCCCAGTTGTTGAACTGCGTGGGAAGGGCTAGGAGATATGGTCTCGTTGGAGGAAGTACATCACTGAGGGTAGGCTTTGAGGTTTCAAAAGCCTATGCCATTCCAAGTTAGCTCTGCCTCCTACATGGAAATAAAATATAAGCTCTGTGTGGAAGAGTCAACCTCACCTCTTGTCAGCTCTGTGGTAGTGTCAGCTAGGGAGAGATCCTCTCCTTCCCTCTTACCCTCACCACCAGTGGCAGGTGGGAGAGTTGGCTATGTTGAGGCCATGACAGCAGGAGAACTGAGCCTGCCCAGCACTCAGGAGAGAGCATCCTGCCCCTTGCCTGGGCAACACGTTAGAGCTGGCTCTGGACATGGGGGTTGCAGGTGAGTTCAGGAGAGCCAGCCCTGCCTTCTGTCTGTTGTTGTAGACAAAGGAGGGGTGCCCTCCTCCCCTTCCTCATCCCTTGCCATGTATGGCAGTAGGGAGAGCTGGCCCAGAAGTCCTTAGAGTCGAGGGGATGGGAGGTGAGGTTGCTGGTGAACTAACCCAAGAGCAGGAGAGCCGTCGGGGTGACCAACTCAGATACCCCTCAAACCCAGATGCAAGGTTTTGAATTGGCCCATCCCACTATCTAGCCCATCAATGGACTGCTGGAGTGCACAAAGGGGCGGGTCCTACAGATCCAAAACTACAGTATCTCCATGACACAAGGCAACAACAGGATGTCTAAGAGGAGGCCCAGTGAGGATCCAGTAGATAGAGTAGCAGAGGCCTCGTACCAGACCAACGAATCATCACAATGAATATTTGCAAGCCAAGAAGTGTGGACAAAAGGATATATTTGTGGGACACACTGTGACACACTACCGCTTCCACGATGAGATTATTTTTCTCTGTTGTGGGTGAGATTGCAAGGGTGGAGGATGGGTATGAGGGGGAAGGGGAAATGAGTGGGATTGGAGGCATGATGTGAATGAAATTTGCAAAGAACCAGTAGAATATGTTTTAAAAATAGACAAGCTGCTCCAGTTCCACACCTGCCCTGCTGTTGCCATGCTCCCAGCCTCTATGGACTCTATCCCTCTGCCACCTTGAGCCCCAATTTAATGCTTTCTTTCATAGGTTGCCTTGGCCATAGTAACTTTCGCCACAGCAATAGAAAAACAACCAACACAAGTAATAGTAACGTATGCCGTCACACAAGATGGTGTAGGAGGAATGTTTCATACTAGTATAGTTTAGATAAAGGCTTTGTCAAAAGAGGCCACATGGGGCGTGTGCTGGTGTCTTGTGACATCTTGAGAGGATTCATACAAACATCTACTCGCCCCAAATAGGGAACCAGCAACTGACCACAGTAACAATTCCACAAAAGTCTAACCTAGCTCACCAACGAGTTCACTGAGGCTACAGGATCACAAGTAAGAGCTGTACTTACGGAAGCATGAAAACCTCAAAGGCAGTTACATTACCAAGAAGCTGACCCAAGCCTGGGTAAAGACACACAAAAGCTCATTTCTGGAGCTCTCTGAACCCGTGGGCTGCTCTAACAGGGCTCTTCTACATGGCTGTCCTTCCTCATTCTATAGTTTTGAGGTGAGGTCTTGTGAATCTTCTAAGTGACGTCTTTCCAGGACTCAGGGCCCTTATTTACTTCCTGATTCTCGTGAGCCTCCTTTTTCTTTCAAGAGGAAAACGTCCAATTCAGAGGAAATTGCCACACAACACTCACTGCCTTCTTCCAACTCCTGTATTCTCTCTGTTCCTTCTTCTGGGATACACCCTGAGCTTGAGGGAGGGTGTGTGTGTGTGTGTGTGTGTGTGTGTGTGTGTGTGTGTATCGTGTGTGCGGCGAGCGAGAGCGGAGTGTGAGGGAGAGAGAGAGGGGGAGGAAGGGAGAGAGGGGGAGAGAGAAAGAGAGAGAGAGGGGAGAGAGAGAGGAGAGAGGAGGAGAGAGGAGGGGGAAGAGAGAGAGGGGAGGGAGAGAGAGAGAGAGAGGGAGAGAGGGAGAGAGAGAGAGGAGAGAGAGGAGAGAGAGAGAGAGAGGAAAGAGAGAGAGAGAGAGAGAGAGAGGAGAGAGAGAGAGAGAGAGAGAGAGAGAGAGAGAGAGAGAGAGAGAGAGAGAGAGAGAGAGAGATTTACAATTATTCTCCTCTGTCATGGCTAAGTGTCATGTCTAAATACTACAGCAGCAGTCACTCTTTCCCGACGGCTTGACAGGTTATAAGTATCTGTGATCCACTGTCCATTACAAAACTGAACATTTTTCTTCCAGGACTAATTATAGCCGACAGCAATAGCTATCTTCTGTAAATCACTTTTTTAAAAAATCTTTAAACATTTATTTGCTTAATTACCATGTGTGTATGCATGTCACCAAGTCATCTCCGTGGCCCCGTAAGTAATAAATAATTGTGTGTGTGTGTGTGTGTGTGTGTGTGTGTAGCAGAATTACATTTCAACAAAACAACCAAAATGATTCAGATATTCCATGACGGTTTATTCAAAACATTTCTCCGAGTACATTTTCCATTGAATCCTAAGTATAGATACTTAAGGCTGTGAGGCAATCACAGTTGTGTTGAAATAGAGAAGCTGAAATGGCATCTGTATAAAGCTTTGTAAGTCGGTGACGGAGATCAAGTTCTGTAATATGAGTCATCTGTCCCTTCCGCAGTAACTACTTATGGAGAAAACCACCAAGAATTTGGCCTTCCCCCCTTAGGAGAAACAGGGTGGAATATGGCGCTCACAAACAGCCCTTGCCACACTGCCCTCGAAAAATTCCGGCCTCTGCCTCCAGAGTAGGCTCAGGCTACACACAGGCCATTTTCAGGTCCCGGAGAACGGGCATGCTCACTTGCAGACGCACTGGCTCAGGGATGCAGACCGTCTTCTTGCTGTGTGAGCAACGGACATGTTGAAGAACGGCATGAGGCAGGGTCTTGGTTGCCGGGAGAAGTTGCATGTCTTTTCTTTCCTGTGCCCCATGTCTAGCAAAAGGAGTCTACACTTCCCTACTTTTTAGCCTATTCCTGTTCTCTCTGTGCCAACACTAAGGTGGCAAGGCTACTTATTGGAATGCCTTGAGTACACCCAAGAGTACTTCCAATGACACAGTTGAAGAAGAGGCTAAGGAGGGAGAAATTGCACCATGATGGATATTCTGATAAAACCTTAACTAAAACCAAATGCATAAAGCAGACGCAAAAGCTTCACGTGCTGGGTAGGGAGGAGAACTCAACATCAGCTTCCCTGGCTTCCTCCCTAAAACTTTCAACTCAACATGGCGCTACGGAAGGTTCAGGAGAACCCAGGGTCTCAGCCGATCCCTCTCGGGATAAGATGGTTATCACTATAGTGAGGTTGAGCTTCATCAAGCAGCACCTCGAAGGTCCAGAGCTGTACTCGGTGGTGTTGTGGGGATGCGTGTGAGTGTGTGTGTGTGTGTGTGTGTGTGTGTGTGTGTGTGTGTCGGGGGGGAGGTGTTCTGTGACTCACCTGTCGTTGACCGGCAGAGGAGCGGTACAGAAAGTCCCAACAATGGGAGTCCTGTCTTTTCTCCAAACCCGGCTAGAAATGTGGAACTTGAGCTTCACCTGGTTTATCTGGCAGTGTGGGTTTTGGTGGGCGATGATCCCTCTCCCTTCAAGGTGATCTTTAGGTCTGAAAGGCAAGGGGAGAGGAGATGAGCATGGCTCTGCGCTTTACCTGCCGTTGAGCCAAGGGGCTCTGTGGGTAAACCTGGTCAGCTGTCAAGTACAGAGGCACTGGCTCCTTGAAAATAGAGACAGCATTTTAATTAATTAATTAATTAACTTATTTTGTGATCCTCACCGGTCCCCTGCCCACAGACCAACAATTTTGAACAATACCCAGGAAATACTTGTTAATTTTTTTCCATTATTGGAAAGTCAGTAAACATTTTTATTTAAGGGACTTTCCATGTGATTCTTTCACTGTCCACCGAGATCACTCAAGTTCAAGATTTCTGAAACAGCTCTTTCCCAAAGAAAAATGCTTAACTCTCTTGTACTGCGGGAGGAACTGGTTGCCCGGGGCTTGGGTAGTGGACTGAGTGTCCTTCGACCCTGGTCTCTGAGAAAGTGGGGGACTCTGAGAACAAGGGAGAGGGTCAGGGTACAGACGCTTCTCCACACCACAGCAGGTTGGGTCCTGAACGCCAGCCCAGTTCCCCTTTTCTTTCCAGTTTTACAGGGCAGTGGTATCTTCTTGGTGTGTTTTCCGCATCCAGAAAGAAGTAGGCATTCGCATTGTTGCCTCGTTTTGCAGAAAGACTTTGTCCCAGTATAGAAAAGCTGCCTCTGCTCAGAAGCATTTTATTTATGCCAGAGAAAAGTAGAATTTAAAAAAATGCTTTTATCAGAGACCTTATGAATTATAAAGGTGCTTTGAGTGGGTGGCTTGGCCAGTTGCTCCAGTTAAAAATGAAAACTTGAGCTTTTACAAAGTAATAGAAAGTAGGGAAAAAAACACACTTCTCCCTGGCATTTATCCTTCTAATTTCTGATTTCTTTTAGTTTACAAAAATGAGGTGGTTGGAGTTAATGCATTAGGAGTCTTTCAGTAGTCATGTCCTTTGGGGGTGAAGGTTAAACCACCCATCCACCCGGAGGACCTCGGCTTCAGCTTGTGCTGAGTCTCCAGTGACTGGTGGGCAGGAACAGTGTTTTTTACCGATCCAGAAGATCTAATGTGTCAGTGCCAAGATCTCCATTAGTATCTGTTGACCCACCAACTGGCTACAGAGACAAAGGAAAGCCCTTCCAGAAGCAGCCCAACTTTGAACAGATACTGTGGAAAGTCCTCAGCTCACTAGTCCACTACAGTCCACCCACAGGCCGCTGTGCGCACCTGCAGATTCAGGACCCGGAAGGGTTCTGTAGACAGAGCACTGCCCAGTGGCAGGATGTCCAGCAGCTCAGGAGGAATGATCTCCTCACAGTTCAGCAGGGCAGCCTGAGAACACAGCCTTCCACGCCCAGCTGAGGGCTCCCCAACTGCCAGAAATCACAATTTCAAATTTGTCCTTCCAACGCTCAATTTCTCTCTCCAGCCTTCTCTTGTCCCACATCCCACACCTGACCGTTGTCTTCCAGGCACACCTCTGTGTCCTTTTCTTACTAACCCATTGTCCAGCTCACTTCTGCAAATCCTTGTTTCCCTGATGGCATCCCCAACCCACTTAGGCGCTGTCACTGCGCTCTCATAGCTCAGTGCAGTGGACCAGGAAGTGTTCAGAGGGGTGTACACTGTGCATGCCCCTATGTTTGTTCAGCTTTTTTTCCTCCTGCAAACCTTTGCTTGCAGCTACTTTGTCAGCAGATCTGGCAAGCGCTGTCTGTGGGAAGCAGGCCCTGGCCCCTGAGGGCCTCTAGGTTGGGCGAGGCTTGTGAAGGGGCTACACTTCCTGTGGGGCTTCTGGCTCCTCCCAGCAGCCTATGCGGTAAGCTCTGCTTTTGCTCCGATGCCTCCCATCTCCTGCAGCTTTCCCAGTGCGGTTGTGATGAGTTTGCTCTGTCACATCCCTTCTGGGGTCTCTTCTGCATCGGCTCTGTTTTCCTGACTGGACCCTAACAGAACCAGTGCTTACATGTCTGATTAGAGGGTTTGCTGTTAGCTAGTAAGGGAACCCAATTGCTTTTTAAAGAAACTGCCCGGCCTTGTCCCTGACTCCCATTCCCTGCTAGGCTTTTGCCCACCCCACCCCTTACCCCCCCCATTCCAAGTCCCCACCCCCCACCCCGAAGGTGCAGTTCTTTGCTCTTTTGTCCCAAACTTGGTCCCACCAGTTCCCCAGTTCCCCAGAGCCAAGTCTGCCACAAAGGAATGGAAATGATCCGTTCAGGTCCCACAAACTCGAAGCACCCCTTCTGGTCCTAACCTCACACTTTAACTGGCCTTCTGCCTTGGGTTGCCTTCAGGCAACTAACCCAGCTGCAACTCCTCCTTCCATGGGCCAGTTCCTAAGGCCCTGATCACTCCTGCAGGAGGATGGTGACTGAGGCTCTCCTTCCCGATGACATCCCTAACACAATTCTGCCTGGCCCCCTGAGCACTGTTTCCTCCTGAGAACTAATGACCTTGGGTGCTGCCCACTAGCCTTGTTCGCTAGCATCGGAATACACTGTGCTTAATTAAGGTGGTACTGGTCCCAAACCGGCAGCTCCTATCTGCGAGTAGATCTGTAGTAGGCACTGTCCCCTGACCCGGAACATATATACACAGGAAAGAGGGGCTTAGCCTTAGGACACTTACGTACATGGTGATCTTGACCGAGGACGTTACATTGTTGCCAAGAAAGGTGACCTCGATGCTGGTATCCTTTTTTCTCTTCTCCTTCAAATTAAACTCCACGAGGCTATGGTGCACTAGGAAATTAACAGTACAGCCAAGGCTTGGCAGGTGGCACAGGTGCCAAGAGTGAAAACCCCACAGGGCAGCAGCCTGCTTGGGAGTCTCTACCTCCAAGGCACTGTCAGAGGCACAGATTACTGGTTATCTCTGGTCCAACACACCGAAGAACTCATGAGACAAAGAAGCCTGCAATCCTGTCCCCTCCGAAGAGAAAAACAATCCAGTGTCACACGTCTCCTGTCTGTTATTACTAAATGGTGTTGAAGTGAGAACTCTGGGATTTTGTTTTCTTTAGAAAAAAACAAACTCAGAAATATCATAGAAGTATGTTTTCATTTTAATCCCAGGTGTGGGATATGGGGCTGCTTCAGACTGTCCACAGTAGTGGACTATGATTTTCCTCACGCTTTAGCAGGGGTGTGATTTTACCAGCTTCAGATAGCGTCTGCGATCTTGGGATGTTTGGAATTCTGGGAATTTTCCACATGGTATATAAATGCTAGGGCCCTGAGGGGCAGGGTTGCTGCTGGTCCTGCTTCGTTAAGTAGTCGTGTGCAAAGAAGAAACAAGAAGAAATTAGATATCCTGACTGTGAAGATCAAACTTGCCCCAAAGACTCTATAACCCCTCTAGTCAGCAGAAAGTAGTCTAATAATGACGTTGTCTCCTTTCTTTTCTAACCTTTGTTTTTTTTTTTTTCTTTTCTTTCTAGGGTGGAAGAAAGAATAACCCACAAAGTAGTAAAAAAAAAAAAAAAAAAAAAAAAACAGTTACAGGGTGTGAACTGCTTTGGGTTGGGCAAGGTTCCTGAACTACGGTGGATATTTGTGATGTAAGGGAAACTTAGGTGAGTTTGAAAGCTTCAGGAATGGAATTCCTTGGGTTGAGATTAACCTACAGTGGATGTCATCTCTTCCTATGTTCGTCAGACGCTTTCTGTTTCTCTCTTCTCCACACTGCGCTGGAGACCTAAGGAGAGGCAGAACTGATGCTGGGTGAACAGGAACTGGCAGTGAAATCGAAATGGTCTAGGAAGATGACTCAGACAGTGGCTCCCTGAGCCCTGAGTGGGTGGTCAGAACCCAAGAACCCAAGGCCGGGCCCTGGTGCTGACTAGCTGGGCCTTCCTGTCTAAGTCACCGAACCCCTTTGTCCCTCAGTTATGGGATAATGATAAAAAGAAGAAGCCACTGCGTGAAACCCTGTTCTACAAGGGACAGCTGTGTATTGTCTTAAAATCATTGTTTGTAAGAGTCCAGGGCTGCAGTGGACTTCCAGTGACTGGAGAGCTGACGCCAGCCAGCCCTGACTCCATTGGAGGCTCATTAGACAGGACAAGCTTGGCCTAGGGAAAGGATGGTACCCTGCATCTATCCTTATAAGGAAAGGCTCAGAGGGTGTGAGGAAGCAGGTGTTCACGATGGCTGGTTTCCTGTGTCCCCCTGTGGTGTTTGCACTGACAAGAAGTGTTTCTGGGGGCTATAAGGAAGATGTTTTGAAACAAACATGAAACCGGAAATGGTATGACTCTTCGACTCTGCCTTAGCAGGGACCTCAAAAAGTTCATGACCCCCAACAGCCCCCAGGCTTCCATACCCCGTGTATTCTTAGCTGCAGAGATCGAGCCTGCCCAGGTTGTACCCTGCCTGGAGCGAGAAGCCAGGACATCTGGTCTCGGAAGCATTGCCTTCAGCACTACACACCACAGCCCTCCTGCCCACCTCGGAGGGCCACTGCTGTGAAGAGAGTGACAAGAAGAAGGAACAAGAAATGGAGCACGGTGGCATGAGGTGGCATGAGGTGGCATGAGGTGTGGCGTGAGGTACAGCATGGGAAAAAGCCAGAAGACCTGATGTTGAGTCCTGACTTTGTCACCCATTTGTGTGCCTCAGCTATTGTCTCTCAGAACCTCGCTTCATGAAAATTCCACCATGGACTGAGACTACTTTGTTCCTCAGATGTGGCCATATCCATGAAGCTCTACACACCCTCTTCTGGATCCTCTGCCTAAGGGGAGGGAATAATAATGAGGTACCGGGCTTTGCATCATCATCCCTCTGATTTCCTCTATACTATTTTATCCTCAGAACTGATTCTTGCATATGAGCGCCATCATGGTCCCCATGTTCCACAGGGGGATACTGGGTTTCAGAAAGGCAAAGTAACCTGCTCCCAATACTCAACTGGAAGATAGAGAGGCTGAGATTCAAAGCCAGGTCCGTGTGACCACAGAGTCCTGAGTGCTGGGACCCTCCAGTAAATGGAAGGCAGTAGCCACAAAGACACCTCTACTAAAGCCACACAAGCTAGTGAGAAAACCAGCTCAAGTTACAGTGAGTGTATCATTTATCAGTCAAGGTAGCACAGTTTTACCCTGTGTGCACCATAGAGCAAGACAGGAGGACCCAAGACAATGAACACAAACCAGGAAATACAGTCGCCCTCCTGGAGCCATGAAGGCCATGGGAAGGCGTAGCGTCTGACATATTTCACGGATCTCAAGACTACTTTTTATTTGTGTTTTGTAATCATTGGTATCTTAGCTTCAAAGAAACGCTGGGAGTAGAGTCTACGAATGGCTGGGTTGTGACTGCGAGGAGAAGGTGGTAGAGGTCATGAATTCCTCAAGGATTCTGACCTAGGAGGCTCTGTTAGGGTGAGATGGATGTGGTGTGGGAGGGAAAGAAGTGTGAAGAGTGGCACGAGTCCCGGGTACTGCTGAGAGCAGCGCCTGTCTCTCTGTCTCTGTCTCTCTGTCTCTCTGTCTCTCTCTCTCACACACATACACTCACTTTGAGTCAGGGTTTCTCTCTGTCTCTGTCTCTGTCTCTCTGTCTCTCTCTGTCTCTGTCTCTCTGTCTCTGTCTCTCTCTCTCTCTCTCACACACACACACACACACACACTCACTTTGAGTCAGGGTTTCTCTCTTCTGTCTCTCTCTTTCTCTCTCTGTCTCTCTCTCTGTCTCTCTGTCACACACACACACTCACTTTGAGTCAGGGTTTCTCTCTCTCTGTCTCTCTCTGTCTCTGTCTCTCTGTCTGTCTCTCTGTCTGTCTCTCTGTCTGTCTCCCTGTCTCTCTCTCACACACACACACCCACAGACACACACACCCACAGACACACACACACACACACACACACACACACACACACACACACACACACACACACACACACTTTGAGACAGGGTTTCTCTGTGTATCCCTGGGTGTTTTGGAACTCACTCTGTAGATAGGCTGGGCTCAAACTCAGAGATTCACCTCCCTCTGCATCCTGAGCGCTCACATCCGGCCGAGCACACATTTCAATGGGGAGAGAAAGAAGGGCGAGTGTGTCAGCAGAGAGATGCTCTTGAGTCCCCGCTGTGATGCCGCTGCTTGGATTCACTCTCACAGTTCTGGTTCCGCCTGAGACTACCTCCCAGGATATCTCTGCAGACCCATCACTTCCTGTCAGGGCTCCCACACTGGGATAGCTGCATCCCACACAGGATCCATGGACATCTCCAGCATCCCTCGAGCAGCTACGCCTTTTCCTCCCTACTCACCACAGTATGGGGCACTGGATGTAGTCTGGAGATAGACCCTCACTTCCTTGGGGAGCGGCTCAATCTTGACACCACCTCGTTCCACCAGTCCTGGACATAAAGAAGCAAAGATGGCATTGTTTTCAGACGGCCATTTCTAGGACCCAGAGTCCCCAGTCAGGTGTGGACTCACTTGTGCACCACCAATAGTCAACTGCACGTGGGCTCTGTCTCATGCTTTGTGATGGGTCCCAAGAGCAAAAACAAAACAAAACCAAAACCAAACAAAAAGCCCCACCAACTCAGTAGAGTGTAAACATGCAAGTCAACAGGAAGGACATTCTTCCGATCAATCCATGAATCATTTATTTTCTTTTTAAACGTGTTTGTTTGTTGTTTGTTTAGCAGGGGTCTAGGGGGAGCCAGGAGGCATTTACAACACACATGTGAAAGTCAGAAAGCTCATAGTAGGTACCCAGTTCTCTCTTTCTACCAGGTGGATCCTGGGGATGGAACGCATAGTTTTCTGGCTTGGTGGCAAGAGCCTGGCTGCTGAGCCATTTCCACTGCCCTCATTTGACTAACTCTTGGTAGGTACCTGTAAGAAACTCATTTTGTGTCTGACTTTGTGTCTAACTTGCAAACTAATTGCTATCACAGTTGCTTTAATGGCATCTGTATCCTGTTAGTGGGGAACACAGAGAGGTAAATGTTTGTTCTGAAGATGACTGTTGGAGAGACTGTGCTCAGGGGTGAGATCAGAGTCAGGGCCAGGATCCCCAAAATGAAGAACCTTGGTTAACACACTTGGAAGGGTGTATGGCCAGTGTCTCTGAGATTCGGGTGAGGGAGAGCAGAGAGAGAAGTTGGGCAGACAGTGGGAAGTGGTTGTTACAAACCACTTGACCCATCACCTCTGAAGGGAAGTCAGACCCTCGTCCGTGGAAGAGGAGACAATGCCAGTGTGTGTCATTATGGGACACTATTTGCCTTTCGCATTTTGTCAAGCTAATGCCACATCACCGTGGGAGCAATGGCAAACTGCTGTGTTTTGGGTGGCATCTTGGGATGGTAGGGAATGTGAAACTATGGAACCACAAGAGAGCTATTTTTTCCCCTAGAGTTTTCCCCCTAGGCTATGAGACACCATGGTTTCCACAGATGAGTAGAGGCCCGATCCCTCAGCTTTGTAGAGTCTTTCCTCAGACTGGCTGTGATCCCACAGAGACATTCATGACCTGCCCAACAGTTATCTCTTCTGAAACAGATGGTCTCATTTGGCCACCACAAACTTCTAAAGAGAATCTATGCGTAGCTGTGGGAAATCCCTACTAGGTGCACCCAGCCAGCAAGCCTGCCAGCAGGGAGCATTCAAATAAATGGCCAGTTCCAAGTAGGAGCAAGCTGAGCACCTCACGGGTTAATTTCCTCTTCCCAGATGGAATGACTCTTGACCATAGGTCAGAGGTGCTCTGACAACGTGATTGTTGTCAAGACGTGGACCATCACAGCGCCTGCTGATGGATGTGCCAACACGATAGGGGAAAATCCCACAAGGCTCCACTCCTAGATAAAAAGCTAAGGGCCTTAAATGGCTGCAGAGAAAGAGAGTCAGTCTTCTCCAAGGATAAACCCCTTCTAGATTATCTGATACCAAATGTAGTCAGCCTTAAATATGTGTACATAAGAGCAGCACTAATGGGCGTGCATGCATGCGTGCATGCGTGTGTGTGTTTCATATTTCAAAATGCTAGAAAGACTCAAAAAAACATTTTAAAAATGAAAACTTTAAAAAACAAAAGAAGTGACAAATGATTCGTGCTAGAGCTTCCCTATTGCCAAGGGAAGCCGATGAAAACCGATGATGGAAACTGAGGGAAGCCAAGGGAAGCCGAGGGAGTGAGGTCTTACCAATCCTCGGACAGGAGAGCAGGAAAGGGTTAAAGCAGTCCAGACAGTCTCCTGCGAGGAAGGCCTTGTAGCTGGCACAGGGAAAGGCCATCAGTGGGCAAGTGTTCTCCAAGGCACTGATATAGAGATGTACAGCCCTCATGTGATCACAGATCAAGTAATTGTAACCTGAGAGGGGACAAAAACTATCATCACGGTTCCAGACAACACCAGCGGAAACTCCCTCGCTGCTGCTTACTATAAGTCTGCTGAGTTTTATACCGCAGAGGGCTATGAATAGACAGGCTGTCCCCTGAGCACACTTTGAAATATTGACAGGCATGCTTACCTCAATCTCTCTTTCCCTTTTAATTTTCCTGGGCTACGGAAGCTTAGCTTGTTAAGAAAATTGCTTGGTTTGAGAATGATTCTTACGTGATCAGAAAAAACAAAACAAAACGGGGGCATACAGAATTAGGGGTACCACCTCTACAGCTGAGATGCTTGTCTCCCTGATTGTCTGTCTTCTTCACCACCACCACCCACAAAACAGTTTTGTAACCCAGCAAAGAGATAGCCCAGAGCAGTGCTTCTCAACCTTCCTAAAGCTGCGACCCTTTAATATAGTTCCTCACGTTGTGGTGACCCGCCCCCAACTATAAAATTATTTTTATTGATACTTCGTAACTGTAATTTTGCTACTGTTATGAACCATAATGTAAACATCTGGGTTTTGCAATGGTCTTAAGCAACCCTGTGAAAGGATTGTTTGACCCTCAAATGGGTTGCGAATGACAGATCTAGAACATCTGGTCTAGCATCAACTGCTGTTCATGATCAATCTTTTGAGTCAAACATGCTGTACCTCACCTAGCCCAATAACTGATCTAAAGAACTTTCCAAGAATCTTGATTACCTCAGCTCGATTTGATTGTGGTAATCTATTATTTAAAAGTTGCAACCACTCATGTGTATGCAACACACACACACAACACACACACACACAAAACACACACACAACATACACAGGTATGCCACAGCCCAAATAAGAGCTGAAAGGTAAGGAGTAAGCTGCCTGCCTCAGGGTGGTTTGACTCCCCCTGTACCACAGTTAAGAATCAACTGTGTTCACTCTCTTCTCCTATAGTCAGGAGTTCCCTACTGCAGAGGTTCTGTGAGCATCAACAGGGAACCGGGGCAGCTGGTCTCTGCCCCTGTTTCTCAAACTGCATTGTGAAGAAATGAAAAGGATGGGGCTGGAGAGATGGCTCAGTGGTTAAGAGCACCGACTGCTCTTCCAGAGGTCCTGAGTTCAATTCCCAGCAACCACATGGTGGCTCACAACCATCTGTAATGGGATCCTATGCCCTCTTCTGGTGTGTCTGAAGACAGTGACAGTGTGTACTCATATAAATTAAATAAATAAATCTTTTTTTTTTTAAAAAAAGAAAGTATCAAATTAAAATGAAGTCCCAAAATGTAATTAATGTTCTCCAAAAATCATGTTTGGAAAAACCAGTAAATCTGGCAAAAAAATAAAATAAAATTAGTACTTATTTGATAAAACTGTCAAATGAATCCTTAAAACGGAGCCGGGTATGATGGTGCACACCTGGAATCCCAGTACTCAGGAGGCTGAGGCAGGAGGGCAACCTGGAGTTTGAGGTCAGCTTGGACTAATGCCTGAGATGTTGCCTTGAAAAGCAAACAAAACGAAAATCCTTAAAACATCGAGAATTTGATAAAACAGGAGGATACTACAAGTATACAGAAACCAGCATTTAATATTTCCAAATGAAATGCCAATATATTCAATTTCGTCCTTAGAAGGACGCAAGGCTGAGCAATGCTTGGTGCTTAGCTTCTGACAGATTTAGTATTATTGAAAACAGATATTAACTATGCTTGTTACTTACGTTCATTTATAACTTAAAAGTATGTGTTAAATACTTTCAGAAAGAGAATTCCAGAAGAATGTATTTAGGAGAGGCTGTGTTAAAGATATCTTTAAGCTAATTTTGGAAGCTGGGTATGGCAGTATATTCCTTTAATCCCAGCACTCAGGAGGCAGAGGCAGGCGGATCTCAGTAGGCTCCGTAAGATGTTGGCCATGCAGCCCTGTGGTCTAACGGCTTGCTTCTGCCACCACTACATTTTGGAGAGAACAAGGCTCCTGTAGACTTTGCCACAGATCATGTCTCAGGACGGAATGGAGGTTATTGGCCTGAACATTCGATCATTACATAGCCTGACATAACTGGGATGACGGCACAAACATGAGGCCAGCTTCTAGCATCAGAGAACTCTCTGGCACTCGTGGGCTCCAAGGATAGCTAGTATGTGCTAAGACCCTGTACAATATAGGAGGGCATCATCAGGAAGACCCTACGTGGCCATGCTGACCTGTCAGGGTGGAGATGTGGTGAATTTTGGTTTGTGGAGCACAGAAATACTAACTCTCCCTGACTTGCTGACCTGCGTGAATGAATGCAGGGCATCCAGGCTGGTCTTGGCCTCCATTGACAAAGTAGTCCACATGTCCGACAGGAATCCGGATACCCAAATCTGAAAGAGGCAGAGCCCTGTCAACCTTTTGCTTCAGGAATATACGTTCCCAGTCCCACAGCAGGGTGGTTGGGAGTCAGTGTCCTTGTTTCAAAGGGTTGGGAAGCTACACAAGGCAAACCACACCGAGAGGAAGCATGGCATCAGTTTCTAGGATACTCAGACTTGACCCATAAAATCACGTAAACCTTCCTTTTCTGTTACACTTGAACCGACGTCGTGGTTCTCTTTCCTGTTTCCCGAGCAAGTCAAACCCTCACCCGCATCCAGCTCTTACTTTCTCCATCTTCGCTAGCCAGAATCTTCTTCTAAATCTTGCCAAGGCTGACTCACTCCCCTCCCCTGAGACTTGCCTACTATACAGATGCTCGTCAATGATCCTTTCAAAGCAACCCCTCCTGAAGTTACCCTCTATCAACATGCTTTCTTACGTGGTGTGTAATAGCCACAAACATGTGATAAGAGCAACCTGTAATCTGGTCTGTTTCCTTGAATGAAGCCTTTGGTATTTCTGCTTTTGTCTGTTTGGTTGGTTTTTGTTGTTGTTGTTTTTCTTGTGGGTCCTTGTCACCCACTACAGCAACTGGCTTACAATGAGTGACTGATACATTGTTATTGAATGAACAAATAAACAGATGCCTAAATGCATATCCCTGGTCCTTGCTGAATTCTGAGGACTGGCTTCCTGGCTCAGTGAAGATTAATCAAAGAAGCAGAATTATTACTTTTTTTGTCTTGTTAAAGAAGCAGCTAAAAAGAAGGAGGAAGAGGAGGAGGAGGAGGAGGAGAGGAGGAGGAGAAGAGGAGGAGGAGAAGAAGGAGAAGAAGGAGAAGAAGGAGAAGAAGGAAGAAGAAGAAGAAGAAGAAGAAGAAGAAGAAGAAGAAGAAGAAGAAGAAGAAGAAGAAGAAGAAGAAAGAAGAAGAAGAAGAAGAAGAAGAAGAAGAAGAAAAGAAGAAGAAGAAGAAGAAGAAGAAGAAGAAGAAGAAGAAGAAGAAGAAGAAGAAGAAGAAGAAGAAGAAGAAGAAGAAGCAGCAGCTCCAAGTTCAAAAGACCTAAGGGGCCAATGTCAGGTAACGATGAATCAAACATGACCATGACATAGATTTATTGGGGATGGGGGACCTAAGGGGCCAATGTCAGGTAACGATGAATCAAACATGACCATGACATAGATTTATTGGGGATGGGGGAGTTCTACTTCATTTTTAAAATTGGTTTTATATATGAAAACAGTGGTTCATTTTTTATCACAATGAAATACACATAGCAAAAGTTACCACCTTAATCTTTAAGAAGACAACTAGTGCCTTTCAGTGTCAGTACTGATTGCCTACACTTATACTGAGAAGTCATTGTCCTCCCCTTTATTGCCTAAATATTACCATCCAGAAACAAAGCTGAATATTGGGTACCAACTCCTCATTTCCCCTCCCTCATTCTCTGTCAACCACCGTTGTGTTTCTGTCTCCATGGACGTGACTCTTAAGTAAAGGACTCACCTTACTGAGGAGCAAGATAGACTATCAGCAGAGATAAACAACACAGCCAGGCCTGTAGGGCCTTGGTGTGTATCTGTGCAGTGACGGTAGGGACAGGGGTTGGACAATATCACTGCATAGGCTTCTTCTTCCAGTTGCATGCCTGTGAACTTTGGATGCTAGAAGAATGCTTCAGACCTAAGGGGATGAGCCGCAGGTATCGGTCTTCCTTGAACGCTAAGCCCTTCTGTTCTAGAACACTGAGCACAGTGCCTAGTATACACCACGGGGCATTTTATTTCCAGTAGAGATAAGAATAATTGTCCACCTCCTTTCCCAGGTGGTGGAGAAAGAAAAGATGGAGAGAGAGAGAGAGAGAGAGAGAGAGAGAGAGAGAGAGAGAGAGAGAGTGTTAAGGTGGCCTTTCCTGTGTGTGTCACTATTGGAAGGGAGAGTGTCTCTCTTGACCTAGGCTTGTCCCCAGGGAAAAGGAAAGTCCTGACTGGCCTGTGTGCCCAGGGAGCGGAATGCCCCGTGTCCATCCTCAGAGGCACTCAGTCTAAAGAGGCAGCATGATTTTCCCACATGTTATGCAGACAGCAACGCCCACCAGCACAGGGTTTGGTGTTGAATCAGTAAGATTATCAAACAAACAATCTTGGTTCATGAGTGAGAGTCCTCCTGACTACTGGTAGCCTAAAATAAAACTACTCATCTCTGTGGTCACAGTAACAGTGATAGCCAAAGAATGATCTCAGAGCTGGAAGAGACCTTCAGAATCATTCCAGTACATTCTCCATTGTATAACAGAAGTTCTGCCAGGAACAGGGGCTCTCTGGCCAGGACCACGTCCCTAGGCACTAGCATCATAGCCTTTACCTATCTATGTGCACTCCCTCATCCCAGACACATCACCCCAGCTCACTGTCAGTGTCTGTGTGGATGGCTTCCACAAACAGGGCATCACCAGAATCTAAGCGTTCCTCCAGGCTGGCTCTGGTGTACTCTGGTCCAGCAGGATCCAGACCTGTAAGGACAGACTACTATCAGGATCCTCTTCCCTCCCAACTCCTACAAACACTGTGGACGTATACTGTGCCTTCTCCAGCCATCCCCAGCTCCAGCTCAGAACATCATCTAACCAGGACCAAGGGTTGGAAGAACCAGCCCAGGACCACTTTAACCCAGGAAACCCCATGGTCTGTTGTCTAATGTGGTGTACTCTCTCAATGCCTCAGTTTTCTGCTTCTAAAATGAACTTAACGACACCATCAGTTTGGCAGAAACAATGATAACAGGTGTCATCCTCTCAGGAGGACTCTGTGAGACATGATTCAAACTTGTCCAACGGAAGAACCGAGAATGTAGTGTACTCACCAGGCAACCCCACCCTTACTGACTGAGACAGAAAACTGATGCACAAACCCCTGTGTTTGTAGCTGTTTAACACACTGTCTGGGGGTGGTCCCCACACCAAATCCCAATCACAGCTTATTACAACCTATGGTATAAATGTGCACACTGGGGTTTGGAAACAGATACATAGGCTCTTATCGTGACATTGGAGATGGCTGAAGAATTGCGCTGTTGTATGCAAACAGTGGATCATTTTAGTAGCAACAATGACTCAGTCATAAGGATGTGTGCTCACCACCCCATGTGCTCACCTCAGACAAGTCTCTGAAGCAATATCTCTCTGTCTCTAATCAGAGAGGAAAGATAGAGAGGCATTTTTTTTTTACCTGTGATCCGTCCCAACTGGCCTTTGTAGAAATGCCCCACCATGCCTCCAACATGAGCCCCCAGACTGACACCAATGATGTGGATTGAGGACTCTGACACACCCAGCTCCTGGAATAGACAATAGATTCCACTTGGGTCACAACGGCTTTCCTGAGGCTTCTAAAACCAAAGGCCTTGGGCACCACACACCTACTCACATGCTTCAGAACAAGGGCAGGCCTCCCATCTATCACTGTTTCTCTTTTTTGAGCTCTGCAGCTTCCCCTCCCCCACAACCCCACCTCCCTCACTGCAAATTGCACAGTGACCACATCATTCAGGAGGTATTACTAAATTCTGCGTGGTCAGCATTCACTATTTTTGTGCAATAACATGTCTTACAGAGGCCCGGGGGCCTCAAGGAGGCTCAAGTGCTCTGCCCATCAGCACCCCAAGAATCTGGCTCTGCTTTTGCCCCAAATCTCAAGGGCAAAATCTTTTTTTCCTTCAGGCTGCCCTTTCCTGTCTGTACAAATGGCCAAACCCAGCCTGAACCTTCCCAAACATACCAAAAGTTTGCTGAGGAAACGGGAGATCTCCAGGCTCAACTTGACCACATTCTCCACAGCTGAGAAGTACATGCCCGTGGAACCATAAACCCAGTCCACTGCAATCACATTAGCGTCCGCTGCCCGCAGGAGAGCTCTGATAAACTTGTTGATCCAAGAAGGTTTTGTCCCTAACGCCCTAGACGTGAGTCAACACAGGGGAGGAAAATGACTGGCCAAACTGATAACTAATGATAGGAACCCCAGAGCTCCTAAGCTACAGAAGTCAAGGGCAAGGACAGCCGGTTGCACGGTATCTTGAGTAGAGGGAGAAACATCCTTCCCGAGTCACCAGCACATGTGGGGCCTTCATGTAAATGATCTGAGAGGGCCCCTCGTTGCGTGTACAACTCACAACTCATGGCCAATTCCAACCACACCCACCTTCACTCTGCCCCTTTGTGCAAAGCTCTGTAGACTGTCTGCACGCTCCCTCTCTATGCTGCGTGAGAGACAACTCTGTACCTTAGAGTTAAAAATACATGGTCTGAATTCTCCTTTTAAAGTATAGGTTCTGACCTCAAGGAGGCTTTTATTCATATGCCCTTGGCATACATTGACAACATGTTTATTGAGTACCTCTGGGCCTAAGGGATAGACCGGGTGATTTCCAAGGTATAAAGACAAGCCCTTGTCCTTCTAAAGCCTACGGTACGAGACTTTTCTAGAAAGATAATGCTGGGAATTTTCCAGAAAGCTTTCTTTTCTTTCTTTTTTTTTTTTTTTTTTTTTTTTCGAGCTAGGGGACCAACCCAGGGCCTTGCGCTGGCTAGGCAAGCGCTCTACCGCTGAGCTAAATCCCCAGCCCTCCAGAAAGCTTTCTTAATGGTGTCGAAAGACATTCCAGCTTCCTTTTGTGGGTCACTGTGAGCATGCGCACGAGGAGACGGGAGAGACCACGGGGCATGTACTCGGGAAAGTGGCCCCTGAGGTTTAATAGAAGGGCTGTCCGATGAACACTCTGACTCCCTCACACTCTGCCTGGGACAGTGGCCAAATACGCGCTGGGAAAATAATAAAGACTGTAACTAAGGGTACACGTGACTGGGCCCCTGGAGCAGAGAGGGACCAGATATGAAGTTGTGGGGGCGCCTCTTCAATTGGAACCCCAATTCTATATGCCCTGCCGTCATTCTGGCCCTCTCGTCTCAAAAAACCCTCTCTAGTTTCTGTCTTGTCAGTGGGCTTTGGGGGAAAGGATGTTTGAAGGAAAGGGTGGTGATCGGATTGAACGGTAGGCTATCAGAAACCACAGAGCTGTCAGGTTCCTGGGAAATGCTAACCTCAGGGTAAGATGGAGGCCGCATCATAAACAAAAGTTTCTCAAGTCATAAAATCATGGAAAAAAAAGTGAAGGAAAGAAAAGAGGAAATAAAACTTCGGGCAAAAAGTACCTTGTTGTTATCCCCGAGCGACTGCGTAAAACCTGTGACCTCATGGCCCAAATGAATCATGCTCTACGACCACACGCTGGGGATAACGGTGCAGGTTTTTGCCCAAGAACCAGTGAGACTATTCCTCCACCTTCCTTTTTAACCCAGATGTGGAAACTAGAGATGCTCGTCCAGGGTCATAAAGACTGAGCGGAGACTTAGTGTCCGTACCAGGAAGAGTGAGGAAGCAGCGTGCACAGGGCTTACACGAGGCTCCTTGAAGGGCAAGAGTGGCGATGGGCAGTAAACCCGTGCCTCTTCATCTCCCCATCGACTCCCCATGCACTACGGCCTCTTGAGTTCTTAGCCGAGATCCTACTGGTGGCTGAGCTCTCACCTGAATCCATGAATAATTAGTTTGGTTCCCAGACTGGCATTGAACTCAGAGTTCCGGATGTCACTGTCCTCTTCTACTAGTTGTCCACAGCCGGGGTCCGAGGGGGTAAAGAGGAGAAACTGGACTTTGAGGTTGGTGCCTCTGAGGAGGTTGGCACTCTGGAAGTCAGTGCACTTCGGTTGGGTGGTAGGGGGTACGTTCCCTGGGGGGGGGTGTAAAAGCACAAAACAAGAGCGTTCAGAATGAGGTCAACACCTTTCAGAAGGACGATGTCCTGCATGGAAGAACTGAGCAGGAGCCCAGAGTCAGCCAGCTCGGGGATCAATCACTCGTTTGTCAAAAGTTGCATCAGTTCTGTAAGCAGAAATCTGTGCGTGATTCTCACGCCTAAGAGTGAAATACGGAGAGGAATAGGAATACTGTTAGGTGGAGGAAGTTAAGGACCGTAGTGAAAATGGTGTGTGGTGGGGCTGAGTGAAGTCAATCTTGTCGACTCGACTGGATTTGGAACCTCCTAGGAGACACGCTTTTTGTGTGTGACTGACTTGAAGGTGATTTCAGAGAGGCTTAGCTGAGAAGGGAGGAACCAGCCCGAATGTGGGTAACACCATCCCACAGACCAGGATCCTAGATCGATTAGTGAGGTGAAACAGGGAAGGCCAGATGAGTACCACCGTTCACCTCTCTCTACTTCCTGACTGGATGCAGTGTGACCAGAGCCACCTCGTGCTCCACGGCTGTACCGTCCCACCACAATGCATCGTATCCCTCCTGAGCCCTCAGCCAAATCAAATCCTTCCTCTTCTCTTAAGCTGTGTGTGTCAGTCATGTTCTCACAGTGATGAGAAAAGGAGCTAAGACAAGGGCCAGAGAGATGGCTCAACGGTTAAGAGAACTGACTGCTCTTCCAGAGGTCCTGAGTTCAGTTTGTCCACCTCAGAATGTGACCACATTATGCAAGGGGACTTTGTATAATGATAGTTAAATTACAATGAGACTTTAATACAGTGTGGTTGGTGTCCTTAAGAAAGGAGAAATTTTGACAGAAACAGAGGAAGCATGAGGGGAACTGGCACAAGAAGAAATCGAGGGGAGAAAGCTGGGGCAGGTCCCTCATGAACCTCAGCAGGAACCTACCCTGTTTGACACTGTGAGTAGCCTTCATGACCCACACCTTCTTAAATAAAGCATCTTTCAATGTACTCCTTAGATGCAATATGCTCCAATGTCCCGGATGTTTTTATCCAGAGCCAAAGGACTTTTGACAGCATCAAACAGAAAAGACACAACCTAAAACTTTTCCCTTCCTGAAGGGAACACAGGGCTCTTGTCATCTGAGCTTGTATCCATGAGTCTACCCCTGTGATGAGGAGCTGTGGTCCTTAGCTCCCAGAACTTCTCCCAGGAACAGACTGGAGTACAAACAAGATACATTCTAACCCAAGACATGGCAGCATGGAAGAAGTAATCCTAGAATTACTGCTATGGAACAAAGATCACACAGACTTGTCTTCATGGAGACCCTTTCTCTAGTGATGACAGCACCTTTAGATTCTGCCTTAGCTATATATGCTATCAGAAGTAACTGTGACACAAACACACACACACACACACACACACAGAGAGAGAGAGAGAGAGAGAGAGAGAGAGAGAGAGAGAGAGAGAGAGAGAGCGCACAAGTGTGAACCTCAGATCCCTGGGGTGTGGAACTATTGTTAGTGGATCTTGGGAACCCAACCTTAGAGAATCGTCCACATAGCATCATCATGATGCTGAGTCTGGGACCCAGCCTCTGATGTAGCCCTTCCAGATAGCCTTGTCCTTGAAACTCCTGGGACCAAACCTATTCTGAGTGTGGCAACCTTCTCAATCTACACTTTGAACTCCCACAGTAGGTGAGGAAGATGTCTGCCTGTTCTACTTCATTTGCCGTTCAAAGCCTTTACCATTGGTTCATTTTCTTTCTTTCTTTTTTTTTTTTTTTTTGAACACTTCCTTCCCACACTCCACTTTGTTTTTAGTAGTACTGTAGCCTGAGCCTAGGGTGGTGTGAGGCAATGGCGTGGCCACTGAGATAGAGTCACAGCCCTAGTATTTTTTTAAAGATAGAATCTTACAGGACTCCATATGAGCATCAAATCCATAGGCTTGCTGCCTCAGCTTCCTGAATAACAGGATAAAGATGCGTGCCATGACATTACACTTGGCAGAACTAAACCCTCTCAAATGAGCATATGTCCCTTCAGTGAGTGCTATGGCTTGAGTATAACTTGAGTATAATCCATTCCGAATCCATTATGTCCCCAAGATGGCAATATTGAGAGGTACAGTGTGCCTTTAAGAAATGGAGTCCATCCATGTGTGATGGCACACACACACACATTTAATTGCACTATTTGAGAAACAGACAGAAGATTGTGATCTTGGGGCCAGACAGGGCTATATAGTAAATTCCAATTTACTATGGGCTAAATAATGAAATCTTATCTCAAGACACAAAGGACTGGGAAGGTAGCTCAGTGGTGGAGCACTTGTAAAAGGTCTGCTCTTGATCTGCAGGACTAGAGGAAAAACACATGAGACCTAATGAGGTCCTTGGCTCACTGGATGTGTGCCCTAGAAGCTCATAGTAGGGCCTCGGACTCTTTAACTCTTTCTATACTTAACCCAATAATAACATTTTTCTCCAATACGTGCTTCCTGCTTCTATTCTAACAGTCCATTCAAAGAAAAGATCAATCCAGTGGGGCTGCTCGGTCTTGGATTTGCACTTCCAAAACTTAATAAACTTGAACTAAGTAACAGTTCTCTTAAAGTAACTTGCCTCAGGTAACACAGAAAACCCCTCAAAGAATCAAAGTATCAATATCACTCAGACAACATTATCTAAATAAATGTCAAAATTAGAAACCAACCACAAAGTGTGGATGGAAATTTCTGGTTTGTTTGGAGACTCAGTTGTGTTACATGATTTTTTTTTCTTCTGGAAACTGTCTTATGAGAGGATGTTTTTGCTGAAGCAGGCATGTGAGCAAATGTTTTTTTACTGAAGCAGACACATGGGGGGGTATTTTGCTGAGAGCAGACATTTTGTGGCTTTTTAGAAGCTGCCTGGTAGTAGGGCATGTGATACTTTATTGGAATGGACGGTTGAGAGGATGCATGGTGTTTGGAAAGGGCATAAATAGGGCCCAGCAGATGGTGGATGATGCTCTCGCACTGGTTCACCTTGTCACTCTTTCTTGTCTTCTACCGGCTTTGCTGGTGATGCTGTGGTAAAGGAAGTTCACCTTGCCTTCTTCACCGATCATCATTTGTCATGATTTCGAGTAGAGAAATGCACCAAAGAACTCCTGGTAATGTTCTGGTGACTTCTTGCTGCTGCCGCAGACTCAGTCCAATTGGAACTGCCATCAGTGATTCGTGAATGGTGTTTGCAAGTGAACGGAGCGACTGCTGCTGTTTCCTGTGAACCGAACTGCTGATATCCTGACAATGAAGACTGGAATCGCCCCAAAGAACTATTTCTAAACAGGTCCACATTCCTTTGTCCTATAAACCTTCCTTTTTCACTACCTGTAGTGGGTGGTGGATTAGAAAGGAGGTTAAAGCATTTAAGGACCCCCTATTAAAGTCGGTTTTGAAAAACATAAGCCTACAAAAATGTATTTTAAAATACATGGGAAGTGTAAAAACTCTCTCAAGCAATGTACCTGTTAAAGAATAATCATAGTGGGGAGTGAAGAATATAAAAACTAAGTGGTGTGAAGATTTGTACAGAGTAGCTAATGCAACACTTACAGTCTCAGTATGACTTATTGGGAGGGCTTCAGACCAAGGCATTGAGTTCCCATGTTAGGAAATGGAAACTCAATACAGCACGTGTGCAACTGGAAACAAAACAGGCTTGACCAACTAGAAGCAGCCCCTTCACTTCTGACTAAGGACTTTAAGCCCACTTTAACTAACCAAATAGCTTCTTTGCAATGTTTGTCTTTCAAAATGTTTATTTTGAGGCAAGAGTGGTGGTGTACACCTTTAAGTCCAGCACTTAGGAAGCAGATGCAGGCAGACCTCTGTGAGTTGAAGACCAGCCTGGTCTACAAAGGGAGTTCCAGGACAGCCAGAGGTATACAGTGAGAGTGTCTCGAGGAATGGGTTGGGGTGCACAGTCTTAAGTGTAATATTAAGGGAAAAAGAGAAAAGTGTTTGTTTAGAGCCCGTCCTTTTAGGAAAGAATAACAGCCACTCCAGACAAAACAAAGAAACAGGAAGGTAACAGTTGAAACGAAAGAATTGGGAAGCATGAGCTCTTTACCCTATCCTAAGCAACCAAGCCATTGCAGTGTTTAGGCCAAATCTCTTCGATTCTTTTCATTCCTCACCTCTGAATGGCAAACAAACCCTGCTGGCTTTGTCATCAGAATCGCATCTTCAGAATCCAACCCTTCCCACCTATGTAATCATTACTTAGGGTTGAGCCTTGGCCATTTCTCAAGTTGACTGCCATAGGTTGTCACTGCTTTTCTGGGTTACACTACACTTGGTCTGATTGCTACACAGAAGCCAAGATTATCCCCGAGGTAAAGTTGGTCAGGTCAGGCCGGTCTTCTACGATAAAGCCTTTGGTATTTTAGTCAGAATAGAAGGTGATGTCCTCGGAACGGACTACAGGGCTCTCAAGGATCTTGTCCGGCCTCTTGAGAGCCCTTCCTTGTTGGAGACACAGAGGTCTTTGTGCTCACAGACATGCACTAAGGAGGCAGTGGTTCTTAACCTGTGGGTCGTGAACCCTTTGGGGGTCGAACAACCCCTTTCACAGGGGTCTCCTACTAGCATCAGAAAACATAGATGTTTGCATTATGATTCATAACGGCAGCAGAATTACAGTTATGAAGTAGCAACAAAAATAATTTTTGGCTGGGGAGGCGGGAATCATAGCAATATGGCTGTAGTAAAGGGTCACAGTATCAGGAAGATTGAGAACCACTGCACTGAGGGAACTTGGACTGTTAAGCACAATGGTTGTTCCTTCAAGGGAAGGAGCGCAAAACCTGTTTTTCTCCCAGAAGCATTGGGCAGATGGGCGTTCTAGCCTGGTAGCTTTTGTGTGGTCTTGTGTGGCTGGAGACTTTCTGACAGCAGACCCTCCTCCAGATCCACTCTCATAATCTTGGAGGGTTTTTTCCAGTCAATTTATAGGTACTTTAGGGAAAGGTACTTTACAAAGAGTTTTAATGTCTGATCCATGGGCATCTGACTTTGTTCCTCAAAGACATTTAGGTATGCTTTGCTGTTTGTGTGGGATCGAGTTAACCACAAGAATAGTTTTCACCAGACTGTACTGTGTTTAAATTTACCTAAAATAAATCAGTCAGGGTTAGACTCTGGCTACTGAATTGCGTTGTGCTGAACTGCCTTCTCGTCTTCTGAAACTTGTTCCTCATCTGTCCGTGAAGGACACAGGGGTCCCTGAAACTGGCACCCAATGTGTGGGGCTTGATCCTAGGAGAAGGAAGGTAAAAAGGTTGTTTTTTTGTTTTTTTTGTGTGTTTTTTTTTGTTTGTTTTTGTTTGCCTTAAATAGAAGCAGAGGCTAGGAGACTGGTCCTCTTATCCAAGGAGTCACAACCCTAAGTGAGAGAGTGAAATAGTGTGAGTTCTTCTCAGTTCTCTAAGGCAGAGCATGTTATACAGCTATTGAGATATCTGTTAAGATCCAAGGAAGCAAAAATATTTTCAGTAACAGCTCCATGACTTTGTACAAGTGAATGTAAAATTCAGTACTCGGTTTCCTGAACAAGAAACCATTGACAAATGGAAATACATAGGTGCTAATATAAAAAGGAAATATCTCCATGAAACGGGGGATAAAATTCATGTCATTATTTTGCAGTCTGGGCTGTAGTAATGTGCAGTGGGACCACAATGAGGAGGACCTCAGGACACATCTTGGCAGAGTACTGTGGTTCCATGTTTTGTCCTGCAGCTGGGATGTGGAAACCAGTCAGGCCAAATGTGGAGCGCTAAATTGCATTTACCTTGTGCCACTGCAGCGTGCTGGGTTCAAGGGAAGCATTGATATACCACTCATGGGGTGGGAAAATGCAGCCTAAAATGTGGGAGGCCAAAGCTGGGGTTCCCTAACTCCTGGGCATCCAGCCAGTGCTGGAAACCATGCAGAGGAGTAGAGAACAGAGGGCCAGGGGTTCACAGGCCTGCAACAAGGCTGGGACTGGGATCCTCAGACCCCTAGACATCCAGATCCTGCTGGAAGTCACCTAGGAGCTGAGGACAAACCTAGGGTTGGGGAGGGGGAACTCTGGTTTAGCTCATCTGAGATTGTCCTGGTTGTCTAGGAGCACAGAGAAGCCTTCTGCAGGAGAGTTAGGTGGAACAGCTCTGTAGACAAAGGCCTTTTTCCATGCTCCCCTTGGTGGTTCTCGATGAAAGAGACAGTCCTTGGCTCCAAACTGTTCATTGTTCATGGTGGAAAATGGGTGCATACCCCCTCCTCAGGGTGGACCTGGAGATTAAATAGTTTTTGCAGGGAGGAATGTCCAGGAAGGAAAACTTATTGGCTAAACTCTCAGGGCTTCTAGATACATCATTTTTTAAAAAATGATTTATTATATATAAGTACACTGTCACTGTCTTCACACACACCAGAAGAGGGCATGAGACCCCATTACAGATGGTTGTGAGCCACCATGTGGTTGCTAGAAATTGAACTCAGGACCTCTGAAAGAGCAGTCAGTGCTCTTAATCGTTGAGCCATCTCTCCGGCCCTAGATACCTTGTTACCATGGAGAACTCTATTCTGATCTACATGACAGTGGTCATGTTCCTATGTAGGTAGTGTGGTATGTAGGGAGTGTGGTCATGTGACAGGAGCAGGTGAAGCTCCTACCGTCCTCTCAGAGGTTCTGGGGCTCCAATCAGTTCAACTCTACCAAGTTTCCTGGCATGATCCCTGCCCCACAGGGACCTGCTGTTCCTACATTTAAGGAGACAGATTTAGACATGTTGCACTTGCCTTAAACATCCCAGATTTATATTCATGTACAGCAAGTATTCATTCTCGTCAATCTGATTTAGAAATGCTGTCTATGCTCCCTCACTTTAAGAGACTACTTGAAAAATTAGGGACATAGTCAACAGGAAAATGATTGGGCCAAATGTCCTATCGTGACAGTCCTTAAAATGTCTGTGATGTTAAATCCTCAAAATACAAATGCGCATCAACAAGGCCATTTGCTTTTGAGTTCTTAAAGAATTTCTGAAAATCTTTCTCTGCCAGTGGCATGCGTGCTCCATTTACGGATATGATGTGGGAAATTTTAAGTATGGATATTGTTGTTCCTTGGGGGTATACGAAAATATGTAAAGCTGCCTTAATCCTAGGATAATAGTCGCGTTGGAAATCAAAATATTGTGACAAATGTGGTGATCAGGCAGAAAGGAACGGTAACAATAACATCCCTTTTAATTCTTCATGCTTCGTGGAGTGGGCAACAGAGCAATGCTCTTGATACAGAAGAGCCGTCGGGCTCAGTGCTGTGAGCCCAGAGAACGACTGATCATGGACTAACTGTGGATTCTCGGGACACTTTCAAACGTAAAGTTAACGAGCTCTGTCCTGAGATTCTTGCTCTCATTAACGGAGCAGTGCAACAGGAAGTAGCAGATACCCTGGTCAGGCAGCTCAGGGTTGATAGAGCCACCAAAGAGGGCCGATGACACAAACAACACGCAGGGGTTTCTCTGACTGGGGGTCAGCCACGCAACGTCAGGACAGCTGTCAGTTCAGCTCTCCTCTCACGCTGCAGAAGCTACTCAAACAACTTCTCAAGGGAGACCCTGCTTGGAATGGAGGAGTAAAGGACCTCAGGAAAATGAATGCAAATTAACTAATTAATTAATTAATATCTAGTAATCTAGTTCTTTGCCTTTGCCCGTGAAGTAAAAAGGGAAAGTGTTAGGCTAAGGAATGTTGATCCAAATTTGTGACCCAGACAACAACAAAATATAAACTGGTCTCAAGAGTGTATCCAGTGATTTAGGAGGAACAGGATTTCCTGAAATGGCATTAAATTCCTAGCTTTATAGACAAGATGGTTATCAGTGGGTGGATGTCCTGTGTTGACCTTATGCATAGACAACTCCCTTTTAGAGGCATTCTAGACACCCGGGCAGGTGATTCCGGATTAGCCAAGAACAAGAATCTCCACCCTGGCAGATGTCTAGGGGCCCACGTGTTCAAGCTGTTGGAGGCCAATGGCATTCTTTAAAAAGTACTGATGTGTTAAATTGAACTGACAAAGATACTTCTTTAGCAAGGCATGCCCCATCTTGTCTCAGGACTTTCATACATTCCGTGGGGAAGAGATACATTACAACAAATGCATGTAACAGTTCTACATCGGAGAGTTATAAGAAAGTGGAACCCCACCCCACCACCACGTGGGGATCATTGATCGAGCCTCATCATACAGCTTTTAAAACTACAGTGGGTTTCTGATGACCCAGTATGGATTGATCAGGTGCCCCTTCACAGGAAAAGTTAACACAGACCCAATTTCTAGATGCAATTGTAACTAAGACATATAGACCCTCCAGTGAGTCCTTGGGATCCCCCTTCCGCATGTCTGTGCACACAAAGACCTCTGTGTCCCCTACACTTACTTTGCACACTCTGTTCCAGCCAGGTGTCCCCTTTGTTCTCCCTCCGGTGAGAAGCCCTTGCTGTTGTCTCTTTCTGGAATGTTCTGCCAGGCATTCGTGTGTTTAATCCCTCCTCCCCATCAAGCCTGTCTCTCAGATGCCATTTTCTCTCCTCCTTTCTACCTCAGCCTCTCATCCCCTCAATCTTTCTTTCTTTTGGGTATTGTTTGGTTGTTTGTTTGTTGTTGTGGGACCGTGAAAGGCACCCTGGTTCCTGGTTGAGGTTTAAACCCTGGTGACGCTGAAAAGGACGATAGGCTTTTCGCTCGAGTCCCAGGAAACCAGGCTGGTCACTAACTGCAGCCCTCCATAGATTTGTGACCATCAGTCACGTAAGCCAAGCCCCTTCACAGGTAGAGAACTGTGACCACAGGTCACATAGGTGCAAGACAGATCTCCATTATAATGAGGTACCCAAAGGCCAATCACCTTTTCTTCCCTGCAAAGGGTATTTAATCTCAGGCCCACTCTGAGAAGTCGGGTATGGTTTTACACATCCACTTTCCACCATAACAATAAAGTCCCTAAAACCATGGACTGCCTCTTTTCATCAGGATCTGCTGCGGGGAGCCATAGGGAAGGCCTTCACCTACAGAGCTGCCGCCTAATCTTCTGAAGAAGACCTCCCTGTGCTCCCAGCTCCACCACCAAGCCTGCAGCCTGCCACCATCAAACCAAGGAATTCCCCAAGGGACCAACCAGAGCTCCCCCTTTCTCCCCCTCAGCCTCAGGCTAGATCCAGCCCCACTCTGTTCTCAGCTCTTCTCCAGCATCCCAGCTGCGGCTCCTAGAGAGCCTGAGAACCAGACACCCCGGCCTCTTTGAAGAACAGGGGACCTCAGAGCTAGCTCTGACTGTGTCCCTCGCTCAGACAGACAGCGCTTCCCCACCCACGGAGCGGTGTCCAGCAACTCCCACAGCTCGGCACCAGCCAGGCAGTGGGCATAGAGTAAGGGTGATTAATTTCCCTCATTCTGCCTTCCCAGCGGAGTGGATGGGGGACGGGGGACTTAAACCTACAGTTTGTTTTGTTTTTCCTAGACAGGGTCTTTCTGTGTAGCCCTGGCTGTCCTGGGGGCAAGAGAGACCTCAAACTCAAAGATCCGCCTGCCTTCAATCTTTCTTAACCTGATCTTTCTTCCTTGTGTAGAAATCATCACTTTCTAATCCACCCTGCACCTGTTTATTGATCATCTCCCCGCGCTATAGGAGATTCTCAAGCAAGGCAAGGTTTCATATCCATTTTCTTTATTCTACTGCTTAGACTAGTACCTACCACACACAAAATGCTCATTCCAAGAGCTGGCTCTCCAATAATAATAATAATAATAACAATAATAATAATAATAATAATAATAATAATAAACCAGATGTACTTTGATAAGACCGAGTAAGAAAAAAAAATGGAGGACATCACCAGTAAAAAGTATCAAGGATTGAAAAGACAAATCAATACAGACACAATTGATTTCTTTTACAAATCATAAAAGGACATATTTATACCCAGCCAGAAATTAAAATTAGAGAATTTTCTATGATTGCATACTTTCTTAGAAAATATATATAGTTTGCTAAAACTTAGTCAAAAAAATAAAGAAAAAATAGCACACTTAAAGCTACAGTAGAAAGGAATTGAAACAGTAGTTTTCGAACCATCCATCAAAGAAAGAAAGAAAGAAAGAAAGAAGGAAAGAAAGAAACCCTAACAGGTTAGACAGAGTTACAGAGAGCTTCTACCAACCCTGAACTTCTCAGTTTTACACATTACCACAGAAAACAGAAAACAGGAAACAATACCAACTCATTCTATAAGAATAATTAAGATAGAGAATCTAGGTAAAATACCAGCAAATCAAAACCCATCAAGGATAACAAGAACAAGGGCCCCAAAATATATCATGGTCAACCAGGGTTTAATCCACGAAATAAAGGGTTTGTACGATTGGTAATATTGACATATAAATAACAAGCTCTTCTCAATTCTTGCAGCTCCAACTAAAATGGAGAACCAACCTGTTCTCCAGGGTGTGGTGGCACATGCCTGTAATTTCTGTACTCTGGAGGCTGAGGCAGGAGGATTGTAATTCAAGGCAATCTTGAATTACACAGAGAGATCCTGCCTCCAAAAAAAAAATAATAATAACAAAAAGGAGGAGGAGGAGGAGGAAGGGAGGAGGAAGAGGAGGAGGAGGAGGAAGAGAAGGAGGAGGAAGAGGAGGAAGAGGAGGAGGAAAAGGAAGAGAAGAAGAAAGGGTTATCTGTGTTGCCGTCTTTGTTCTTTTTTTTTTTAAGATTTATTTATTTTATGTGAGCACACTGTCTCTATCTTCAGACATACTAGAAGTAGGCATCGGATCCCATTACACATGGTTGTGAGCCACCATATGGATGCTGGGAATTGAACTCAGGACCTCTGGAACTCAGTGCTCTGAACCGTTGAGCCATCTCTCCAGCCCATGTTGTCGCCTTTGTTAAATATTATTCTGGAGGTCCAGGTTCTTGCTAGAGAAACAAGACAATAAATTGAAAATAAATTGTAGAATTTGACAGGGGAGAGGGGGAAATGCCAGTATTTACAGGTGATAACTTGTTGATCATGGGCTGGAGAGACAGTTCAGTGGTTAAGAGAATTCACTAACCTTTTCAGAGAGTCTGACTTGGTTCCCAGCACCCACATTGGACATCTGCAATTCCAACTCCCGGAAACCTGATGTCCTCTCCTGGCCTCTGTGGGCACCTGAACACCTGTGCATATAACACATTCTCTCTCTCTCTCTCTCTCTCTCTCTCTCTCTCTCTCTCTCTCTCTCTCTCTCTCTTAAAACTGTCAGTCATTTAAGAGTATAAAACCTGGCTCAGTGAACCATGCTCTGAGGCTCCCCATTCACTCAGGCATTTCATGAACCAAACATCAAGGACAGACGGGCATCAGTCCCTTCCGATGGGAAGAGAAAAAGACAGGTCCTTGCTGCCAGAGTCTGCAGAGACCTTCTGCATCAAGTATATCATTTGCCGCTTGGGCTTTCAATTGATTGAGGTGTGTACATTTTCCTTTTAGGTTGCTTGTGTGAGAGATAGACTAATACTTCACCTACTGTTTATAGTACTGGTCTCTCGAGGGCTGGCCAGAGGACTTAGCAGGTGAGGGTACCTGCTGTTCAGTCTGGTGACCTGAGTTCAATCTTCAGACTCCAGAGGTGAAAGAAGAAGAAGAAGAAGAAGAAGAAGAAGAAGAAGAAGAAGAAGAAGAAGAAGAAGAAGAAGAAGAAGAAGAAGAAGAAGAAGAAGAAGAAGAAGAAGCAGCCGCCAGATCTACAAGTGCAAACCCCTTCCACACATTATATACACATACACAACAACGACGACAGTAATAATAAAATTATACGTTTAAAATCCCCTATTCCCTGGACTAACCTCTGTCTGAGCATGAAGTGATCTTTGCTCTATTTTTGGTTTCAGTTTCCAGTTAGGTTTTTTTTTCCTGTATACATTCTTGTCATTGTGCCTATTTTTACTCTATAACATTTTTTTTAATTTTCATTTTTTTATTCTTTGTATTTTCAATTTCAATTTTCCAATTAGGTTTTTTTTTTCTATATCCATTCTTGTTATGATCACTTTCATTTTGTAATATCGTCTGCCTTTTTTTAACCCTTGGTATCAGTGGTGTATTTTAAGATCTATAGAGAGAATTTTTTAAAAGTTTGTCTCATTTGCAATTGAAAAAACATAATCATGAAAAGGAAAAAGGAACCAATATGGCATATCTTCCACAGCATTTCAAAATACAAATGTGTTGGAGCTGTGTATGTGTGTCTGTGTGTGTAGTTTGGAGGCAAAATGAAATGTGTGCTTAGTGAGTGCAAACCCCTAGCTTGGTTCCTTGCATCAATACACACACACACACACACACACACACACAGAAACACAGAGACACACACACAGACACACGCACAAACAGACACACACACAAACAGACACACACACACAGACACACACAGACACACACACACAGACACACACACACACACACACGCACAGACACATACACAGAAACACAGAGACACACACAACACACAGAGAGACACACAGACACAACACAGACACAGAAACACACAGCACACAACACACAGGCACACACACACAGATACACAGAGACACACACACAGAGAGACACACAGACACACAGAGAGACACACAGACACATAACACAGACACACAAACAGAAACACAACACACACACAGAAACACACAGCACACAACACACAGGCACACACACACAGACACACAGAGACACACACACACAGAGACACACACATAGACACACACAACACACAGAGAGACACACAGACACACAAACAGAAACACAACACACACACAGAAACACAGCACACAACACACAGGCACACACAGAGAGACACACAGACACACACACAGAGACACACAGACACACAGAGAGACACACAGACAGACAACACAGACACACAAACAGAAACACAACACACACACAGAAACACACAGCACACACACAAACACACAGCACACAGGCACACACAGACACACACACACAAGCTTGAGGCAGTAGCTCAGCAGAACACTCCGTGGGTTCTATGCGAATATGTGCAACCCTGGGTTTAATGCATGGCACCACTAAGAAACAAAAGCAAATCCCAAAGGGAGCAGTGCTCATCTTACATAGTAATGGTTCTCAGAAGAAAGAGGGTGGCACCGGATGTGGTGGCCTACTGACTTACGGGGCAGAAACAAAAGGATCAAAGCAAGTTCAAGGCTAGCCTGATCCACACACATGGCAAGTCCATCCAACCAGGGCTCATATGTCTCAAAACACAATAAGACAATGAGAGGAAAAATATTATAGAGGTAATTATCAGAGCTAAAGGAGTTTGCGTACTCAGATCAAAAACTCTTAGAGTGAAAAACAAGAATTAAAGAAATCTATGATAGGGATCACTCTGGCATAGATTATACTATGTATATATATGACTATGTGTTACATAGTTATACTGTGTAATACAATACTCCAGAGTATTAGCGGGAAAAGAAAGGAGATTTTATATGCTGTAGGTGGGTTATAACATGGGTAAAGGACCTTGGAGGACAATTTGATATTAAAGACAGAAGGCCACCGAACCAGGATGCAGTGGCTCCATTCTCAGAAGTCAGTCTTACATGTGTCCCACTGTGGCAATGTGCATGACAGAAAAACATGTGGGGATGGTCCAGCTGTGTTTCAGTGGACAGAAATGAAGAAGTAGTGTGTGTGTTTGTAATTTCATAGCCAGCAATGTTTAATAGATCAAAGAGGATCTGAAGCAAAAAGAACCTCGTGTTTGTCCATTTGCTCGGATGGTTAGAAGGTTGGTAAAAGGCTGTCATTTTTGTTTTTTTACTAAATTGTCTTACATCCTTATTTTATAATTTTATTACATTCACATTTAAAAGAGCAAAGAATAAATGGAAGGAAGCCTGGGAAAGCTTAAACTCTGTGTCTGGTTGCCCGTAAGCAGTGTTCCCCCATCTATCTATCACAGTTTTACATGAATTTTATGTAAAAATTTTAAATATTTTCTAACTTTTGTCCTTTCTTGAATGATTTGTTATTATTTTATATGTATGTGTGAGTGCTTACATGTCTATGTGGCACTTGCATTCCCAGAGCCCAAAGAGTCCAGAAAAGGTTGCTGTATGCCTTCAAATTGGAACTATAAGCACTTGTGAACCACCATCTAGGTACTGGGAACTCAGCCATGGTCCTTTGCAAGAGCAGCCAGTGTGTATAACCACTGAGCCACCTGTCCAGCCCTTTCTATGATGTAAAAAGTAAATAATTCAAAACAGTGCAAAGGGGGTGCAGGCAGTAATATATAATCTATCAATATAGAAAATGCCTGTTTGTCCTTTCAGAATAAAATTAAAAAAATCTCAAATTTATCTCTCCACACACCCCCTCCCCAGAGGCAATGTCTGCACACGTTTTGTTACTTTTTTTTTTCTACCTTCCGAGAAAAGTTTAATCTGAACAGGCATAGAGCATATATTTATATGGTTTTGTAGTGGAAAATACCTAGAATTTAACCAAAGAGAGGAAAAAAAAATCTATTCTGCAAACTTAAAAGCACTAGGCCTTGAAGAATATGTCAACCAACTCAGAACTCAAGCCTCTTCAGAGAAAAGAGAAGTGGCTGATGGGAAGAAAGACCTTAGATGCCATTCCAGGATACTCTTGTAAGAAGAAATGGAAGGTGGTAGAGGAGCTCTAGATAACGGGGCCCAAATTCCCTGGTAATGAAGAACCGGTCCTCGGGCTTCTTGATTCTGGCGCAGTCTTTCTCTGAGGTGATTAACTCTGACAAAGCCATTAGGCTTTGGGGACCAAAAATTCTCTTTTAAGCAGACCCAGAGTTCCGGGCACACGAAGGGCTTTATGAAGCTTCCTTCATAAAAGGAACCTGGAATTCAATCGTGCAACCAGAGACGGTGTCCGACTCTCATTCAGGGGGAAGAGGGGTCGACATCCGACTGTTCTCTGCCCACGACGTTCCTCTGGGGCTGCACCTTCAGTTTTCCTCTTGGGAAAACAAGAGTTCTAGGCCATGATAAAGGGAACGTGGGAAGTTGAGAGACAACAGCTCTGGCAGGTGACAAGGACGGAAGTCAAGTGACGTAATTCCTGAGCGTGGAGGAGAGCCACTCTGTCTTCTTCCTTCTCAAGTTCACACAGAGCTCCTCGGGTCAGGCACGCAGAACGGAAGCTACCTTGAGCGGAATTCCGATCACCCTGCTGTACACAGCCCCGCCCCTGCTCCAGCCCCCTTGACTCTGGCTAGTTGGAGAGTTTCAGATCCCAAACGTGCTTCACGACTGTCGCAGTCGTCACCCTCTAAAGTCCACTGGAGGATCTCCTTAGCTAAAGCAAGGAGGTGTACTCCATTCCAAATGGTGGATGGATGCCCCTCAAAGCCGGCAACCAGCCAGTTCTCCGGGGTGAGTGGATTTCAAGAACACTCCCGCGACCTTGCTCTTCATCTTCGCTATACCAAGAGGAAATGATGTAAGAGCGAAGACAGAATTTTGCCCTCCCTGGGATCATACTCTGGTAAGGAATGACCAAGCCACCGTTCATGAGTCACTGCACTAACGTGGGCCCGAAATAAAGACTGAGAGTGAGAGTCTGATGCTGAAAAGGCTCTTGTCCAAGAGAAGAGGGGGGCTTGGTAGATTAGATGGGGCTCAGTACAGCCGAAAGTGAGAATACCTCACCCTCATTCCGGATGCTCTACCTGGAATCCTGTCTGTTTAGAAGCCATGAAAGAGTTACTGTCCCAAGACCACCAAATCTTTCTTTTGGGTTAAGGCGAATGAATATTTATTTTGGTCTAGATTAATCCACAGGTCTCACACAAGCTAGGGAAGAGCTAATCACCACAGGGAGGATTCCACGCAAGGCCCGAATATATATTTATATTTATAAAAATATTCTACACATATGAAATGTTCATAGTAGGGTCACACTATATCTTCTGAGCTACACTTTTATAGAGTTTCGTGCCTCCTTGCCGTTTAAATCTTAGAAATTGTGGCTTTCACTTTATTTGGTTGTTCATCTTTGTAGCATACGCAGTAGGAAGGATGAGGTAAATGTTGGCTGTCCAAGTGCAGAGCTTGCAGAAGATGCCTGTGTTCCAAGTCGTGGGCTCCCTCCCTCATGGTTTTGCTTTGAGGACACTGCAGACTGGGAGAAAGGTGGGGACTCCCACCATAGCTAGGCTCCTGCCAGACATGCAGGAGAGGTATCACCTGAGCTGGCTGTTGAGGGGTGGGTACCTCAGGCAATCCTGAGGTATCTATCACCTGAGCTGGCTGTTGAGAGGTGGGTACTTCAGGCCATCCTGGCTGCTTCTCCTCAGTTTGCCCAGCCTAACTTGGGCTGGGCAGGCCCTGAGCTTTCTAACACTCTGACAAACCTTCTGTCTCCCCACTGAACACTGTGGTCTGTGGCTCACCTTGTCAGCAGTAACTAATGAAGGGCCCCCCTTTTGGGAGGGATAGGGTACTCTTTTGGGGCCCGGATCATTTAGCTAGCCTAGATAAATGTCAGGAAATGAAAGTGAGGCCCACGCCCAGCTGTTTCCCCCTAAGCAGTCAAAGCTCCAGGTTCTAAGGGTTCAGGGATAAGATGCCAGCCACAGCTACTGTCAAAAACGCAAAGGTTTCTCAGAAAAAGAAGAAATAAACACAAGACTTTCAGGGAAGTCAGAGTATGAGTGTGAGGCCTGTGGTGCTGAGAGAAAAACCTGTAAAGCCGTCTGACTGAGAAAACACTCAGGGACCGTGGCTTAGCACTTAAGGTGGCTTTTCACCCAGCTCGATGACCTGGGTTGGATCCCTGAGATCTGCAAGGCTGGGAGAGAGAACCAATGGGCACGATGTCAGCCCAATAAATTGTCCTTCGACGTGCACCTCTCTCTCTCTCTCTCTCTCTCTCTCTCTCTCTCTCTCTCTCTCTCTCTCTCTCTCTCCATATATATATTTAAAGAAAGAAAACACCTGAGACCATCACCTGGACTGCCATGAAGAATTGTGCAGGTGCCCAGTCAAGACAGCAGGGTGGGCGACAGAGGGACCGTCTTGGTGGAGAGTCACATTGGTACCCTCCTCCGTTCATGACTCTTGCTCATGAGCTCTTTCTTCCCTTTGCCTCGGGCCCCCGTGGTGAACGTACAGGGACTACAGCTTTCTTTTTCTATCACTCCTAACCTACCGGCTTTCCCAAATCGCCCACTTTAAAGAACAGGAAGTGTTAACCCAGTACACACTGTCCTTGTTGGCAGCAGTAACTTAGTTAAGGCGGAAAGGTCAGGGAGTTTCTGGGAAATAGAAAACCTTGAGCCTGTCAGGTCTGTCTGAAGGAAGATGACAGCAGATAAAGGCAAGCCGGTGGGGTAAGGGCTCTGAAGACATTGCTAGCAAGCGCTAGCTTCCTCTGCACGGACATCTGGAATCCCACCCAGGTTGTGAACTGACCTAACCGCAACCCGATAGCCTGGCTCGAGGCTTCTGATCTCCTTCTGTCTTATCTAGAACCACAAGCTTGCTACCAGGTAAGATTGCAAAGAAAGTCTGGGGACAGTTCTCTTCCAGTCTTCCCACCCTGAAATTTCAATTTGGGCCTGCCAGTGAACACCTCCGGCCCCTCAGCAGGGAGAGAGTAGCTCTGAAGCAGCGAAGGAGCCTACAGGACTGCCTCTCCCAACAGCGCACGCGCGCGCACCCTTACCAGCTGGTACGCCACCCACAGCTCTTCTAGGAGCATCTGGGATACATCCTATCTTTTTCCTACAGTGGCTGGTGACAATTCTGTCCCCCTTCCTCCCATCAACTATTCACTAATAATAAAATCACCCGAATATAAGCGACTGTCACAGGTCCGAGTGTACACACACTGCCTGCAGTCCTTTACAGCATCCCAGTTTGGTAAGAATAATCTCCAAGGACGGATTAAGGAAAGTCACTTCCGGATGCTCCAGTGGAGCAATCGGTTAGTGTGTGGTACTTAAAGAAGTCACTTCTTCAAAGCCCTGCAGCTAAGACACGAAGACAGATCGATAAACTCACACCGTGTCTGTAGACTCATCGTCTACTCCCTCAGGTAGCCTTGCTGCCTACGGGGCAGCAGTACGGTACCATTCACCGAGCATGCGCTAAATACAGAGCGATAGACTGGAGCCCCAAACTCTCCCCTTTATAGAAACAAACAACCGAGGGAGATAAAAACCCACAGGAAGCGGAGGAAAAGCTGCCTCGGCTGTAAGGAGAGAATAGATCCCTGTGATCTGGACTTTGTACCAGGGAAGGCATGCCGAGCAGCGCAGTGAATTGCTGCAAGCAGGAAAGACCCCTCACAAGAGGAGAAGGATAGATCTGAGCAACTCCCAGTGGACGTTCAGCAGCTGAGAAACACCTTAGGGAAAGCCAGAGAAGCAGTCTGTTGTTGGGAGGTGGCCAGAGGAGACGCTTGCGATTGCGCTGCTCCCTGGGTGTGCAGGCGAGTGTGGTGTGCATGTGCATGTGTGTCTACATGCATATGTGAATACATGCGTGTAAGAGAGAGAGAGAGAGAGAGAGAGAGAGAGAATGTGTGTGTGTGTGTGTGTGTGTGTGTTTGTGTGTGTGTGTGTGTCCCACACATGACAAAATTGTTCTTAACGTTTTCCAAAAGTTAATTTGGCAAACTTAAATTAGCTACATCTTGAAACAGTGGCCATCGGGAGGATGGAAATAAGTATTGAGAGTTACTCGAAGGTTATTTTGTTAAAGTCACCTTGGCTTGTACAAGGTGAAAAGGGTTGTAAGTCGAATTTTAGACAAATGAGTCAGGAGATGGGGGAAGTTCAGTTTGGGTGCCCTGAGAAGAAGGCACTGGTCTCACCATTAATTCCCATTTTGGTAAGAGGGTTTTCCCCCCTTTCTTTTAAAATTACCGCCAGAGATAGAGAACTTTTAGGGGACCTTCCAAAGTCAGGCTATGTAAGAGCGCAGTTTAAGAAAAAAGATTCCACCCAAGGCTCAAACCCTTGACTTACCTGATCTTCCAATGCTGAGCCATAAAAGTGATCCCCACAACCAGAAGCATGTCCCCCAGAGGCCAGGACACATCGCTGGGCTGGAGTCTTGGAGCCAGAATGAAGAGGAAAGCCTGGGATGTCACATAGCCCAGCCTCCCATCAAACACACTACGCCCACTTGGGACTTCGTAATCAGTAACTGGCTCCACGGCGTGTAAAATAAATAAATAAACAAATAAACCTTCCTATTTGTTTAACATCTGGAGTTTCCAGTTTCTTCTTCTCAATGAAAATGAACGCGCTTCCCACATTTTTTTTTTTTTTTTGAAAGCAGGGAACATTGAAACAAACTGTTCTTCCTCTCTGCGCCAAACAAGGATCAGGAAATGCCTTTCCACGGCTACATTTCCCATTATGAAATGTCAGTGATGGCCAAGCTGCCTTTCATCTCCCCGTGGTTACAAAACTCTCACCGTAATGGAATTTCTGGGGACATGTTTGTCCCAGGATACTGAGCAGCTGGAGGCTGGAAACCTCTTTCACTTTTGGATCCCCGTGAGCAGCCAGCAACACACGGTCGTGTACGTTTACGGGACAGAGTAAAAGGAGATCCAATAGTTTTCTGCCTTCCACAGCCTCTTGGGTTAGAAAGTCAAGTCCCGCACAAGAGAAAAGACATCTCGCTGCCTGGGCTCATAGGTAGAGACAAGAGTGGAAGCGGTGAATGACATGGGGACAGAGTTGACGGAAGTGGTCTAGCCTGAGTTTGGAGCTGGAAAGTCTGTCCTCTCCTGCGGCCCCCTTACTCCAGGGGTGTGTGAAATCACCCAATGTGATATTTTTGCTGGTTAGGGCAGGGTAGCGCAGGGCAGGGTAGGGAGGGCCCCTCCCAGACCAGTGCTCCTGCAACAGAAGCACACGGGTGCAAGGCAGAGAGTCGACAGCAGGCAAGCGCCATCTTTTCTCAACAGTAGCTTCGTAAGGAGGTGCTGTTAACACACCACATGCTTTGCAGCCCTGTCAGGGCACATCAAGAAGCTTACAATGGTGATGCTGGGTAGGGGTTTAGAGTAGGCCCAGAACACAGCCTCTGAACCACTGCCCTGGAAGTACGCATGGAGCAGCCTAGACAATTGGTGAGTACCTGGGTTCAGTGAGAGACCTTGTCTCAAAAGATAGTGGAAGTCAGCAGACATGGAGCTCTGCCACACAGACGCATGTGCATGCGCGCGCATGTGCGCACGCACGCACGCGCGCGCGCACACACACACACACACACACACACACACACATATACAAGTTTTAAAATTTGAAATGTATGAAAATTTATGGTGAAGAATGAATCTCTTACCCACTTTTGCCACCTACTTCCAGTTCCCAGAGTCCGTGGAAGGCCTCACGGTCACCATTTTCATTTTTTTTTTTTTTATTGATTTTTATTGTAAATAGAGTCTTCTCTCATACAATTGAAGGACCCTAGGGGCTTTCGCCAGCCTTACACCCACCCGACTGAGGTCAAGGCAAGGCAAGTTCCATTCTCCACCCACAGGAACATCCTTGAGTATAAAATTCTCAGAATGTACTGACTGATGCTTGCTAGCCAATACATTTAAAGGTTAATATGCTTAGCCAATAAGTTTTAACTGTAACCTTGCTGATGGAACCTGTGCCCCTAAAAAGTATAAAACCGCTTGTAATAGCCATTTGGGGTCGCCTTCTAGTCACACGCCTTGAGGGACTAATTGAAGGTCGACCCTGAGGTGCCGAAAATAAACTTCTTGCTTTTGCATCGATCTGTGTCTCACCTGGAGTAAATGACTGGATTAATATGTAAAATAAAAGGCTGGGCTTACAGTCTGCAGGAGATGAGCTATCCAGAGAATTGTTTAGAATAGCGAGGAAGAACTATTTGGAGAACTGTCTCGGCAGATTGTAGGGGGTGGGGGAGCTGTCTAGAAGTCTCCAGAGAAAGAAAGAAAGCAGATCAGAGAGAAAGCAGGCTAGAAAGCCGTCTCCCGCAGAACATAGGCCATCAGCTTGGACCCACGATTTGCCTTCAAGTCATTTGTTTTTAATGCTCCCAGACACCCTTTTTCTCAGAGCTTCCCCCCAAGCCTAGACTGGTTCTCGGCAGGTGGGCCATGCTCTTCTGGTGTCCTCTATCCCCTCTGACTCCTACAGTCTTCCCTCCCTCTCTTCCCTGGGATTCCCAGATCTCCGAGGGGAGGGACACGATGGCGATCTCCAATTTAGACTTCCTCTCCGCCTGATGTCTGGCTGATTCTCTCTGCATCTGCTCCCATCTGCTGCCAGAGAAAGCCTCTGATGGCAACTGGACAAGGCACTGATCTGTGAGTGTAGGAGAATACCATTAGCAATCACAGACGTCACTAAACGTCAGTTGGCCACTCCCACAAGCTCTGCACCACCATTTCGCCAGCACAGTTTCCGGGTAGAACACACTGTAGGCTGAAGGTTTTGTGGCCAGGTTGGTGTCTTGGTTTCCCTTTCCATAGCTTTCAAAGTACCTGCTCACACCAGAGAGATTAGAACGTAGGGTAAAGGTTCCATGCCAGCCACGTCTCAACCTATGTTCAATGAGCTTGTGTGAATGTTGCTCTAAGCTGTCATGCACGCTGTCATTTTTCAGAGAGGGCCTTCTGTCCTACCATCTACCTGGATTATTTAGGGTTCTCCATGGACCCCTTCTCCATGGACTCAACATAATGCAGCCCAGTCCCACCACTGAAGCCTTGTCTGCTACAAAAGATGGCCAGTTCAGACTCTGTGTCCTCCATTATCAGGAGTCCTCACTAGGGTCACCCTCTAGATTCCAAGAAGTTTCCACGGCACTAGGCTTTCACACCACCACCCCCAAACATCCCCCAATCCTAGATGTCTCTTCTGCACTCTCTCCCTTCATCCCTTGCTGCCCCTCCCACTCTCCTCCCTACTTCTTCCAGTCCATCTGCAAAATCTATTTCCCTCTCTTAGGGAGATCCATGTTTCCCCCTCTAGAGTCCTCCTCTTTACCTAACCCCTCTGGATCTATAAATTGTAGCTTGATTATCATTTATATAACAGTCAATATCACTTATAGGTGAATACATGCCATATTGGTCTTCCTGGGTCTGAGTTACCTCACTCAGGATGATTTTTTTTTTCTAGTCGCATCTATTTGCTTGCAAAGCTCATGATGTCAGTTTTTAACAGCTAAGTAATACTACCTTGTGTAGATGTACTATGTCTTCTTTATCCATTCCTTAGTCAAGGGACATCTCAGTTGTTTCCAGATTCTGGCTATTATGAATAAAGCCACCCAAATAGAGTTGAGCGAGTGTCCTTGTGGTAGGATGGATGTCCTTTGGGTATATGTCCAAAATGATATAGCTGGCTCTTGAAGTAGATTTATTCCAGATTTTCTGAGGAACTACCATATTGATTTCCCAAGTGCACTCCCACCAGCAGTGGAGGAATGTTTCCCTCACTCCACATCCTCGCCAGCATGAGCTATCACTTGTTGAACTTAGCTATTCTGACAGAAATACGGTGAAATCTCTGAGTCATTTTGATCCCTGATGACTAAGGATCTTGAACAGTACTTTAAGTGTTTCTCAGCAATTTGAGATTCCTCTATTGAGAATTCTGTTTCAATCTGTACCACATTTTAAATTGGGTTATTTGATTTTTTTTTCTTTAATGTTTAAGTTCTTGAGTTCTTTATATATTTTGGCTGTTAGTCCTCTGTTGGATATGGAGTTGGAGAAAATTCTTTCCCATTCTGTAGTTTGCCTCTTTGTCCAATTGATGGTGTCCTTTGCCTTACAGAATCTTTTCATTTTCATGAGGTCCCATTTATTATCTATCTTAGTGCCTGAGCTATTGATGTTCTGTCTTAGAAGTTGTCTTCTATGTCAGTGCCTTCTAAGCGTCCCCTCTTTCTCTCACATTAGGTTCAGTGTGTCTGGTTACATGTTGAGGTCTTTGGTCCACTTGAACTTGAGTTTTGTGCAGGGTGATATGTATGGATCTCTTTGCATTCTTCTACATGCAGACACCCAGTCTGTCCAGCAACATTTGTTGAAAATGCTTTTTTCCAATGTGAAGTTCTGCCTTCTTTATCAAAGATCAGATGTCCATAGGCATAATCATTTTCTTTTAAGTCCTCTAAAGATATTTTATCTCCACTCCCAATCCTGCCTTTAAAACAACACAGTTCTAACCCATCACACCCACTCTGTGTGTGTGTGTGTGTGTGTGTGTGTGTGTGTGTGTGTTCTTGCATGTGCATGTGGTGTGTGATGACACAGCACATGTGTGTAGTCAGGTTACAGAAGTCGATTTGCTCCTTCTGAGAAGGATAGGATAAACTGATTCCATGCCAGGCTTCAAATTGGAAGTTATGGGAACTAGGCCTAAGAACTGAGCAAGCCCAGCCAAGTCAATTACTAATAGAAAACAAAAACAAAAAAAAACCAAACAAACCCAGGCTCCAACTTTCACACCGGATAATGGTTCCAGAATGCCTAGAGACAGAATAAGATAAAGCTCATCTACCCCAGAATTCCAATGTGTTTTAAATCAGGCCTGTGAGCTCACTTAGTTATCTCTCCATCTTTGTAATGGGAGACCCCAGCATGCTGGACTTCTGCAGAATAAAACACTCTTTGAGTTTGCATACTATTTGAGTCCTGGGTGTCACTTGGTGAATCATGGATCCTTGTACTTCTTTCTACCTTATGAGACCCAGTAATGGAACTTACATCATCAGGTTTAGGGAAGCACTGTACCCTCTGAGCCACCTCTCCAGCCCCACCAACCTTTCAAACATTGCTTTAGAAGCTAATGAAAGTATCTTAGAGTTTCCTTATTTTTGTTTCCAGGATGCTTAGACCATGTCACAAAGTTCTGGGGTCCAACCCCAAACGCACTCATCCTGCTACACTCGGGAGGCTCTTCTCCCCAGGTTCCTCTCCAATTTGAGCTGAGGGTATGACATTGGCGTCTTCACTCCTGATGCCCTGTATGTCCCACATGTGAGCATGTGTACACATGCCTGTGCACACGTGCACTAGCTAGGGTTCTCTAGACTCACAGAACTTATGGGATGTCTCTCTATGTTGAGGGAATTTGTTGTGATGAATTACAGTCTGTAGTCCAAGTCCCCAACAATGGTGAGCTGTGAATGGGAAGTCCAAGGATCTAGCAGTTGCTCAGTCCCACAAGGCTGGTTGTTCCAGCTGGTCTTCTGTAGACGTAGATTCCAACAGATGTGCTGGAAAGTAAATGCAAATGTAAGGTTCGAAGTGAGTCTTAACTACCTTCCCCCCACCCCCCGCAAGTGAGACACGAGAACAGAGTTCAATGCAAACGGTTATTTTTCCGGTGTGTCAGGGTTGACCCTCAATCAGCCCCTTGTGGTAAGTGAATAGAGGGCAACCCCAAATGGCAGTAAAAAGCAGTTTTTATACTATTTAGGGGTTCAGGTTACATCAGCAAGGTTACAGTTTCTACCTATTGGCTAAGCACATTGACCTTTGAATCTATTGGCTAGCAAGCATATGACAAGCATTCAAACTTGATCTGGGACCAGAGGGTCAGGTGACTATCAGTATATTCTGCGGTTTTTTCAAGAGTGTCCCTGCTCCTCCTGAGGACTATGGGTAAAGAATGGAACCTAGCCTAGCCTAGGGTGTAAGGCTGGCAAAAGCCCCTAGGATCCTTCACAAACAGGCAAAGAAGAGAGGGTCTTTCTTCTTCCAATGTCCTTATGTAGGTCTCCAGCAGAAGGTATGGTCCACATTAAAGGTGTGTACCACTATGCCTGGATCTGGGACTTTTTTTGTCCCAGGCTGACCTTGAACTCAGAGATCTCTTTGCCTTAGTCTACTGGGATTAAAGACATGTACTCCCTTGCCTGGGCCTAAGCTCTTCATAGCCACTGTGCCTCAAGATCTCCATGTCAAGATCCAGGTCAGAAACTTGTGTCTTCCAGCCTCAAGATCTGGGATCACAGGTGAGCCCTCCAATTCTGGATTGTAGTTCATTCCAGATATAATCAAGCTGACAACCAGGAATAGCCATTCCAGCACGGGAGCACAAAGGCACAGTAAGTGAGCACAGCCAAGGACGGTTGAGCCATCTCCAACTGACCTGGTTCATCTTTCCTGCTGGTAGTCCTCAAGAGCAGTTGCAGACTAGGCAGGGAACATCCTGAAACAGCAGAGAACTGGTCAGATGGATCTGGGCCGTAGTCCAGCCTTTCCACCTCTTCCTTCCCAGAAATGGGGATTTTTCACTGCTTTAACTCACTGAGTTATGTGTCACTTGTGTATAACACCCAGGGATGACTGCTCTCCGAGACCCTGAGCTGTTGTAAAGTGGGACACATGCAAGGGACAGCATCCCTAGGGCTTGGGGAAGTGGCTAAAAGTGCACCCTAGGCTTATGGTATCTCTGATGGTAACAAGTTTACTTCCTACAACTTGGAGAGCAGAGAGGGAATCCTGTCTTGGTCTAAGACAAGTTAGTAACAAGAACGCAGTGAAGCTGCTTCACACAATCTAAAGTCTTATGGAGAGAGAAGGCATTATATGACGTTTGACCCACACCATGCAATTTTAGACAGCCTCCTATTTTATAGCCAGGCCCCTGTTGACAACCGGAACCAGACAGAGCCTTGCTTCTGCTAGACAAGGGCTATAAAAATAATCTACATCCTCAGCCACAACTTTCATTTCATTTTTAAGGCAATATCCCTGTTCCCCCTCCCCCTCAAAATGTAGATGGAGACCTGTGCACCTGTGCTGCATTTATCCAGACAAAAGGTCACAGGGGAAAGGTTGGGGTTTATGGAATAGAAAGGCACTGAGCCCCCAAAGACTCCAAGGCTCCATCCAACTGTGCATAGAGCGAGAATCGTCTGTAGCTTTGGAATGAGAGTTTGGCGTTAAAATCCCACGACAGATATTTGTTCTCAAACTAACAATTGTGAGTCCTCGCAGGCTTATGTTTGGCGATGCAAAACTGCAAGTCAGAACCAAGAGACACCCTCGAGAAACAAAACCCTGCGGGGCCTTGTGTGAATCAAAGTTTCCCAGGCAGAGGAAGACACTGGCTCTCACTGGTCTGTCTGGAGCTCTTCTTGCAGCTCCCATTCCATCTCCAGCAGAAGGAAGATCCCGGATGCACATTTGAAAGAGTTGTCACTAACATGACACAGCACAGGTTCACATCTGCTACTCTCCCCTTTTTTGTTTGTCATCCATCAGCTCCTACTGTATGCAGAACAGGTGAACCACAAGGCAGGTGACGTCACTGTCTCCACCGTGCACATGTGGAAATAAAGGTGGGACGAGGTTAAATACTATCCCCCGGTCTGCACAAAGTAGCAGAGTGAAGGTTTCTATCTGAAGAGCCGACACCAGGGACCACATCTTTATCCACTCGATATAGGGTACATCATCTCCCAGCAGCCCTCAAGGCAGACAATATCACCCTACCTTCCATTAAACCTGATGATGCAAAGCCCAGAGGGCGTGCCTAAAAGCAGAGGCAGCTCCAAGGCAGTTTTCTGCACAGTATCAGAGCATGCCTTTCTTAGTTCTAGATACATGGCTAGCAGCATGTCCCTGAAGCAAGAGAAAAGCACCAATTTCCCAGGGCTCCTACATTCAAGGATGGGGGAACCCCGAAAACCCACCTTCATCTCAAACACTACACTCATTGGACTGACTCTGAGAGAGGTCATCCTGTTGGAGTAGTTTCTTTTTTTTTTCTCAAGTCCATGTTCAACAATCACCTTTATTAGTCACCCTTTCGGCTCCTGCTACTTCTTCCCACACATCGGTTGTTAATATGAACTTGAAGTTTTTATTTAAATAAGCTTTGGGGGGGGCGGTGGGCATGGGCAGAGGTGTTTTGAGAGTATATAACCTAGGCCTGACTGAAATTCATTTGTAGACCAGAATGATCTGACATTCACTGTGTAGCCCAGGCTAGCCTCAAAGTCTTGTAGCCCAGGCTAGCCTCAAAGTTATAGTGATCATCCTGCTTCAGCCTCCAGAATGCTGGAATAACAGGCAGGGAGTACCATGCCCAACTTAAACTTAAATAAATGTCTTTCAGATAGAACATCTTTATGAAGAAAACATAGTCAGCCTCTAATGTGGACTGAAAGACGGGTGCATTGTTAACTTCCTGCTAGCACTGACCACCATAGAGAAGGCTGTGCTGGGGAGCTTTGTGGATAGGAGCATTGTCCTCTATTAATAAATGCAAATGTCAGGCCACAGCTTCGCGGGTGGGAGAAACCAAAGGACTCTGTCAGGTGTCCCCTGTATCTCTTCTCTCTGCTCTTCAGCTGCAGCCTTTCGGGCAAAGCACGATGTGTCTGAGATGTACAAGCTGCCCAGCACTTTTGGCTATGAGAAGGAAGTTGTGGGGAGTTTGACTTACAGTCAGTCATGAGACAGACACTCAGGTCAATCCGGGACTTGTGAAGGTTATGTGAAGTGGACAGCCTTGTGGGTTGAAGCCCTCAACCTGAGGAGCTGATGCTAATTCCACGTAGAGGGTATCCGTGTGGGATTTGAGGTCAAGTTGCTGGTGTCTTCTGGGAATCAGCTGAGTTTATGGAGAAACAACTACCTCAGATCTGCTTTGTAGAATGCCGGGCAGTGTAGGAGTAGGAAAACATTTCAGTATTTAACATTTACAGTCAAATCTGGGCCTAAAGCCCAGCTTGCTCTCAGTCTGTGACTTTGTATAGACAACAACAGTCCTCTGCCCCCACTGGGTCATTCGTTTGGTTGCTGGTGATGATGGTGGTGGTGCTGGTGGTAGTGGTGGGAGGGTACCAACTACTACTCAACCTGGATGAGCTGTGTTGATAGGCTTCAGTCCTACCCTGCAGCAGTTCCAAAGCTGTTAACAAAGGAAAGATGTGTGGTGTGGGGACTGAGGTTGGGGACTGGAGAACACAATGCTAATTGCAGGTCAGGAGAGCTCTGTGTACCTCAGTACACACGGTCAATGGATAAATAGGACAGGCTCAAGCTGGGACCACACTTGCGTTGACCTGCTTGAACATTATGCATCGAACTGACTGCCTTTTTCTTCATTTTCATCCTTCCTCTCCCTCTTCTCTCCTTTTCTCTGCTTTCCAAGGTCATGAGACCAGAGTGATGCTTGAAAAGGGAACTCTGAACTCCTGGGCTTTCCCAGTGTGCCTGTGATGAAGTGAAAATTGGCACACAGAGAGAACAGGATGTTCAGGGTCGTCTCTTGTTATCTCAGTGGTTAAAGCCCTACCCCAGCTCTCAGCAGATCATACCTATAAACCTCCTACACTTCCCCACGTTTTAAAGAAACCTAAAAACGGAATGGTAACGCCCAGATTATTGTGATGAGGTGTCCCTCCCATGAAACTAGTAAACACCAGGAAACTAAAGGAGAAATCACAGGAGCCCAAGCTCTGTGGTTGTGTTCTCTCTCTCTCTCTCTCTCTCTCTCTCTCTCTCTCTCTCTCTCTCTCTCTCTCTCTCTCTCTGTGTGTGTGTGTGTGTGTGTGTGTGGGTGTGGGCTGGGGTAGGTGCCTGTCCTCACCCTTGGCAGTGAGACAAGTGAGGAAGCCTCCTCCTGGGAGCCTGAAGTGACCATATGGAGTGTGGTGGCCAGACCAATGCTGGGCAGTATGTACTTAAGACTGACCAGAAAGATACCCGGTCACCTCACAACAGATTCAGGATGGGCACAGAGCTGTGGATGAGGGCTGTGGGTGAAATGAGGAGAAGGAGGCGAAGTTCTGGCTTCATCTCAAAGAGGCCATTCATCTGTATCTTGAAGGATGAGATAGAACTTACCAGAGGGAGAAGATACAAAGCAGCATTGAGTTATAAAGGAAGTGACCCTCATTGGACGATGACTAAAAGTTCAAAACAGTCAGCTTGCTATTTATAAAGGTAACTGGAAGGGCTGAGGGACGGGAAATTATCAATAGTCACTTTTTTAAAATTTTATTTTTCTTGAATATTTTATGTATTTACATTTCAAATGTTATCCTCTGCCCCCTCCCCCGTACCCTCTCCCCCTCTCCCATACCTTCTCCCCCTCCTCCTGGTTCTATGAGGATGCTCCCACTTCCACCCACCCACTCCAACCTCAATACCCTGGCATTCCCCTACACTGGGGAAACGAGACTTCACAGGACCAAGGGCTTCTCCTCATTCATGCTGGACAATGTCATCCTCTGCTACATATGCAGCTGGAGCTATGGGTCCCCCCATGTGCACTCTTTGGTTGGTGATTTTGTCCCTGGGAGTTCTGGTGGGGTCTGGTTGGTTGATATTGTTGTTCTTCCTATGGGGTTGCATATCCCTTCAGCTCCTTCAGTCTTTTCTCTAACTCCTCCATTGGGATCCCCTTTTCAGTCCAATGGTTAGCTGCAACCATCTTCATCTGTATCAGTAGGGCTCTGGAAGAGCCTCTCAGGAGACGTCCATATCTGGCTTCTGTCAGCAAGCACTTCTTGGCATCAGCAATAGTGATTGGGTTTGGTGGCTGCATATGGGATGGATCCCCAGGTAGGGCAGTCTCTAGATGACCTTTTCTTCAGTCCTTGCTCCACTGTTTGTCCCTGTATTTCCTCCTGTGAGTTTTTTATTGTCCCTTCTCTAAGGACTGAAGCGTCTGCATTTTGGTCTTCCTTCTTCTTGAGCTTCATATGATCTGTGAATTTCTTCATAGGTATTCCAAGCTCTTGGACCAATATTCACTTATCAGTGAGTGAGTACCATGTGTGTTCTTTTGTGACTGGTTTACCTCACTCGGGGTATTTTCTAGTTCTGTCCATTTGTCTAAGAATTTCATGTAGTCATTGTTTTTAATAGCTGAGTAGTACTCCACTGTGTAAATGTACCACATTTTCTGTACCCATTCCTCTGTTGAAGGACATCTGGGTTCTTTCCAGCTTCTGGCTATTATAAATATGGCTGCTACGAACATAGTGGAGCATGTGTCTTTGTTGTATGTTGGACCATCTCTTGGGTGTATTCCCAGGAGTGGTATAGCTGGGTCCTATCAATAGTCACTTAGTCTATACTGATTAAGTGCCTACTGTATGCCTGCACAGAGAACAGAGGTAACACAGTGGGTTAAGGGTTATGATAGGCAAGTACTGAGAACAGCTAACAGCAGCATCTCCTAAGCGTGTGCATCTCGGTCTGCAGAAATCCAGCTGAGAGTGAGCGCCACAAGTCAAACACGTGATGGCTTTAGGAGTGGACTTGGTGGCGCAAGCCTTTAATCACACTGCTTGCGAGACAGCGGCAGGCAGATCTCTGTGGGTTTTTGAGGCCAGCCTGGTCTACAAAGTGTTTGCAGGCCAGTCAGGGCTCATATTAAGACCCTGTCTCAAAAAGCAGAGGGGAGAAGGGAGGAGGAAAAGGAGAAAGAGGGAGGATAGAAGGATGAGGGTTTAAAATACAGAGCTGGAGGTGTAGCTCAGCTCAAGGAATGCTTGCCTCTCATGCACAAAGGTCTAGGTTTGATCCCCAGCACCAAATAAACTGGGCATGATGTTGAATGTTTGTCATCCCAACACTAGGAGGTGAAAGCGGGTAGGTCAGAAGTTCAAGATCATTTTCAGTTTCTTGAGGTGTTAGAGACAGCCTAGGCTAGAGGCCTTGTCAAAAAAAAAAAAGAATGGGAGGGAGTAGAGGAAGGAAGCAGCACATCTGGGTATAGAACAGCCAGCAGAGTGTGGTGGTTTGGATAAGAACCACCCCCATAGGATCGTACACTCGAATGCTTAGTCAGCAGGTAGTGGGACTATTTGAAAGGATTAGAAGGTTTAGAAGGTTTAGAAGGTGTGGCCTTGTTGGAGGAAGTGTGTCATTGGGAGGTAGGCTTTGACATTTCAGAAGCCTGTGTCTAGCTCAGGATCTTTCTTCCTGCTGCCTGCATAGCCAGATGTAGAACTCTTAGCTACTTCTCCAGCACTATGGCTGCCTGTTTGCTGTCACGCTCCCTGACGAGAGGATAATGGACTATGCCTCTGAAACTGTAAGCCACCCCCAATTAAATGGTTTCTTTTATAAGAGTTGTGGTCATGGTGTCTCTTCACAGCAACAGAACAGTAGCTAACATGGATGCTCTTAGGGTCTCTACTCTGCCCTTTTGTTATCATGCCTAGTAACTTGCTACTGCAAGCATCCGAGTTCTTATGTGAAGACATTCACGTTTGGTTTGCATACAAGCAAGCTAAGAGGTCCCAGGGTGTTGCTAGAGTTGATTAATCTCCCCGGCGGCACTGCTCGCCCCAATGCTTTGGAGTCTCGAATAAAAGAAACATGCACGCACAGCCTTATATTTAATATGCCTTAATCAGCTCAATGGCTCAGCCACTCCCAAACTTCCACATTGCTAATGCCTCCCCTCCAATACTCCTGAATTATTACTTACTAAAATCTATACTCCATTTTTGCTACCCTAGAGCCAATGCGGGGGCGAGGGGGATGGGGGCTGCTCCTCCCTGGCTCTTACGTGATTGTATACTTTCTCTTCTGCAGCCTCAAGCCTGGATCTTTTTCCTCTTCTGGCATGGTGAGTCTGCTTTCTCCCCACCTCTGTCTCCCTGCCCAGCCATTGGCGGCCAGGCAACTTTATTTACCAATCAAAGCCAACTAGGGGCAAGGATCCTCCGTAACTTACTTCCACGCAGACTTGCGAATTCCTGTGTAATTTTGGGAACCCAATTAACATAATACAAGCAATAAACCAAATCCATGACACCAGGGACTTAACGGCGTCCCTGGGGGTGGGCTTTAACCAGTCAGGTGAAAATTAGTAGATATACACTCAAAAGTAGCTTGGCCTCTCACCAGGACAACTCTGAAGACTGCTTTGGGCAGAGGACCCAGACAGACTACACCCCAGATGGCCATGGAGAATCCTGTTCATTCACACACCCTGTGCGACATCCCTTTCCTTCCGGCCTCACTTCCCTAGTCTCCTACTGACGCTTCCTGGAATTGCCTCCCAGATACACTCCTCACACTCAAATCTCTGTCTTAGCCTACTTGGGATAGGTGAGAGACCCAGTCAAGGAAAAGTCAGACAAAGCATTTAGAACAATTCCATGATAAAAATGGAGACGTGAATACAAGGTTATGAGGTTTCTGGAATGAGAAACACTGAGCACATCAACTGAAATAAAAAGACTCTTACACACAAAAGAGGAACTCGGGGAGGGCAGGGTAAGCGTTGGAAGGCGGGGCTGAAGCCGCCCAAGGGACTTGTTTACTCAGAATTCTTCAAACACAAAATTAGGATTCTTGACGCTGGAAAAGCTGAAGAGAATGAGTGTCAGGGATACAGGGGCAAAAACCGCCAGAAACAAACCACCCTTTCCCTAGGGACCTATTATAGTGTCTTCTTTTGACCCCAGAGAATACAAAGCTCTTCCGGCCTCTTCTAGCCGCTGTCGGTATTCGAGCTTCTCATAGTTAGAAGGGTTTACCCCTTTGAAACCATGCATAACTCCCCACCAGCATCCAGCAATGGTGGCCGTGGAATCACTGTCTCCGCCATGGAAAAAGGCTCTGTGTGCGAGCTCCTTCCAGGAATCCCCTGCAGCCAGGAGGGCATCATAGGCAATCATGGGGGCATCGTGTCCACTGCTGCCACCCCAGCCTGAGTAGCTCACTTCGATATAGAACTGATCCCTTTCCTTCACACCAAAGGGCTGCGGAAAGACGGGAGCGGACTTGCCATCCAAAATTCCTCTAAGTTCCAGGTACTTTTCCCATTCTTTCTCGAAGTAGGACCTGGGGAGGAGAAATCAATTAAAAACAAACAAACAAAAACCAAACAAACAAAAACTAATGTCAAAAGCTATATAAACACTGTGTAAATAGTGAAAAGTTCAGAATGACTTCAACTCCTCATACTAGTGTCATAAATTTACAGGGTAAAAACAAAACTAAATTAACTCTCAAAGCCATCCAGTTTTTACCAGCCGTCCACATGAACCAGGTGTGGATACGGTTGAGGGTAGGTGCGGACTATGGGACAGGAAATAAAGATTTGTTTTTCTGCCCAGAGCAACATTCAATCATTTTTCCAGGGTAAACTCTGGACTATCCCAAGTCTGGGTAACTTCAGTAGGAGCCTCTGAGCCTTGTCTCTTCTGAGAAAGATAATGGGAAGTTACCAAAGTTCATCTCAGCACTGGCTGGTCGTAAAACTTATAGGAAGTCGGAATCCAGAACAGGACTTAAGAGAGGACCACAGGTGCCTGCACTGAGGCATCCACTTGGCTACTTCGGGCAACCATAGGTGGAAAGGAACTTGAAATCCTTAGCCCAGAGGGGTCGGTCAGGTTTGTGAACCTGTGCTAGTAGCTGTGACCTCTGAACCATAGGCACGCGCACGATACGTTGTGCGCACACGGTCGCCCACGCGTCAGCTGGGGCGCACTCCTAAGAGACTCACCAGTGTTGGAGATTTTCCTTCACAAAGTAGCCTGACTGGGTGACATACGCTTTGGCCTCTGGCAGCACCTCCATCAGCCCCTTCCCCCACTGCCGTGGTGATTTGCCGTTCACGGCATATGCGGTAAAAAGAGCTGACGCTAGGCTCCCGAGGTAGCCTGTGGGGTGGTGGTGGGTCATCCGGCCGCTCTCAATGCTCACTTGGATCAGAGTGTCCAGCTGGCTAGGGTGAGGAAACCTCAGCCCGATGCACATGGCGCGCATGGCGGCTCCACAGCCGCCCTCGTGACTGTTGAAGGGAATCCTCCAGCCGTCAGCCCTGTCGGGGTCCAGCTGCATGGCATTCTGCATGCAAGCACCACCTAGAGGTGAGTCGGGCAGAGCAAGGAATCAGAGTCACCCAAACAAAGGACCCGGTGCTGAACACAGAGCTAAGGAGACTCAGGTTTCTCTGAAGCAAACGGAGAGCCATGATGGGGGTGGCCCCTTCTCTTCAACCCCAACCCAACTGCTAGCCTCCTTTATACAGAACCCTCGGTGTGGTCTTACAGATTAGCAAAGCGCGTACACATGCGCACACATAGAGAAAGCCTTGGGATCTCCCCAGTTATTAGAGAACTCACAGCAGCTGAAAAGGTAGCTGTGTCGTATTCGCTCTCATTTTTGAAAGAAGAGCTTTCTATGTAAAGCAGGCTGGCCTGGAATTCTCTGTGTATCCTACGCTGGCCGCGAACTCAGTAATTCTCTTGCTTCTGCCTCCCAAGTGCCGGGGTCTTAGATGTGTACCACATGTTAATCCTTTTTAAATATGATTCAGGGGGTTGGGGATTTAGCTCAGTGGTAGAGCACCTGCCTAGCAAGCACAAGGCCCTGGGTTCGGTCCCCAGCTCCGAAAAAAAAAGAATAAAAAAAAAATATATATGATTCAGGACTTAGGAGACGTGATGAAGATTCTGGAACCGGCTAATCAGTGGCCGTGGACACACGCGTTGGTTCCACAGATGAAACCCTCAGTGCACGTAGTAAGAACCTACTGCACTACAGGGGTTCCTGACGATTAGAAAGAGGTTGGAAGTTCCAGAATGAAGCACTAGGCTTAGATCGGGTCAACAGACTATGGCTGTCCCCTGCATGACAGTGTGATAAGGAGGCTTGTCCTACTGACCTACTGTAGTGGAGGGTAGTGCTACAGAAGGAGCCATGTGAACAGCCGGATCGCACTGCAGAATGCAATACTACCGCTCCCTTATTTCGAAGTTTATAAACCATATCTGCGGCTGACACAGGTGGGCGAATAAAGCCTCCTACCCTAAACGGATAGCAGGTGTTAAGATGGGAAGAACAGAGACGGACCTTTAGAGCCAGTCTGTGGGAATGGGGGTGTGGGGAGGAGGTCCTGTCTTTGTTGGTGAGTCACTCTTCAACTAGGAGTTAATTTGGCTGGATTGTGTTCACATGTTGAAGTCCAAATACCTACATTGAAACCTTAATGCCCAGTGGCTTAATTTGGAGATAGGGCCTTTCAAAGGTGATTAAGCTAACATAAGCCATTAAGGGTGAAGCCTAATCCAGTCTAACAAGAAGCATATGGACACGAAGACGCACGGGATGTAATACACCGAGAAAGGGCACATGAGGGCCAGAGTTGGTGTCCATCTGCAAGCCAAGAAGAGACGCTCCAAAAGCCAACTAGACGTAATGTGTGCGCTTTGATGTCTAGTAAACGCTATCACAAGGAGAACATGTCAGTTATGTAATAATATAGGGAGAGGGGTTGGGTAGGGAAGGAGTGGTAGTCTCAGATGGGCAGGGAAAAAGTGACCCCAACCTGGTGGCCCATAGGGGGCCACACACAATAAGTCCCCAAAATGAGTCACAGCTACCGTGAGCAGAACTGAAACCAAAGGAAGGTCTCCGCTTTTTTTTTTTTAAATAATAATAATAATGTTTAAAAGTTTTTCTTTGTAACTGTTCATAACGAAATGCAGAGAATACAAATAGAAGGAAAATTAGGATGATTACTTCTGTAACTTAGGTAGAATTGTGAACATATTTATGTGTTTGCTTCCAGACTTCTCTTAATGGAGACAAGCAATTGTTCTTTGTATGTTTGTACACATGTTCGTGAGCATCCAGAGGGCTGGATGATCTCTCTCTCTCTCTCTCTCTCTCTCTCTCTCTCTCTCTCTCTCTCTCTCTCTCTGTCCCTTGATGCAGGGTCTAGAGGTAGGCTAGGGACCAGCATGGTCCTCCAGTTTCCATCCCTTTTTGCACAGGGGTTAAATATCTAACATTTATGTGGGTGCTGGGGGGTTTGAACTCAGGTCCTCACACATGCACAGCTCCTCCCGCACTCCCCTCGATCTTCCTGCTTCCAAGTGCTGGGATTTCAGGTATGCACCACCACACCGGGCAAACTCTGGTACTTTTAAGTTATTTGCATAACATGCTCTGAAACCTTCTTTTTTTCCCTATTTCATCAATAAATCCTTTCCATATTAGTAACCGCTCATCTGCACAACCTACAAAACTGTGAATGCGACCCCATAAGTAAGCTGCAAGGATTCAAATCTACAGGGTTGGAGATTTAGCTCAGTGGTAGAGCGCTTGCCTAGCAAGCGCAAGGCCCTGGGTTCAGTCCCCAGCACCGGAAAAAAAAAAAAGAATTCAAATCTAAACTAGTTTCTGTCTCATTGATATAGATATGTTCCACAACGTTTTTCTTCCTTTGATTTTCTAAACAGAATCTCACTGTGGATCCTGGGCTGCTTTTGAAATCTAAGTTGTCCTGAGTGTGGATCATTCTCCTCCCTACTCTCCATGTACACTCTTAGTGTTTTCCCTGGGCTCCCTTCTCCACCCTCTGGAAGGAAGGACCCTCCCAGTGGCTGGCACTCACCTGGTGCCCGGCCATCCATGTCTCCCATGCAGTCCCGGTAATGTTTAGCTAGTAGGGAATACAGCTGAGGCAAATCCGGGGAACTGCCGGCTTCCATGAGGGCTTCTGCTGTAGCCAGGTGCATGATGGTGTCATCGCTGACTCTCCACTGGGCCACATCTATGGCTTCCAAGTCACCCATCTGGGCCAACTGCCGGTGTATCTTCTCCCCATCCCGAAGGAATTCCCACTTCCCGTTGAAGTAGCCCAGGGTATCGCCAGCCGCACTCAGCACCATGGCAGCCACATACCTCTCAATCAGGCCCCCACCCATGCTCAGCTTGGCACAGGCGGTCTTACGGGGCAACTGAGACTCCTGCAGAAGGGACAGAGGAAGACAAATCAGAAAACAAGCGAACACCTACACTCTCCCTGTAGGCACCGTATTAAGCCTGGCCCATTTAATCCTCCTGACTGTTCTATGAGAGCTTTGCTGCCCGGGCTTCCTAAGCAAGTCAACCATCATGGCGACAAGGCAGCTCCGTAAGTATTAGGAGAATGGAATCAGGCCACACAGCTAGCCGGTGCGGCTGGGACTCTATCACAGAACTGACTTCAAAGCTTGTCTCCAACTGTATCTCGGGCTCTCCAGGAGTGGCCAGCCCTACAAGTCAACCCCAGCTTGTCAATGTCCCCATCAGCTGAGACTGGGCTTTGGAATACATCTCTCTCTCTCTCTCTCTCTCTTGTGTGGAGAGCTCAGGTAAAGAGATAATGGCAAAACCCAGGTGTGTTGTGAGGAATGAATGAATAAATGAATGAATGCATTTCCATAAAGTACACAGTGAGCACAACTTTGTGATTACTTTTATTACTCATCAACGGCCATCTTCCCTTTACCAGCAATATTTAAAAATTTGTAAATGATTCAGTTTTATTTACATACTCTAGCTTTCGGCCTTCGTGTGTATCTGTGGGGGGGGGGGGTTGCTGGGCCCCCTGGAACTAGCACTTGTGAGCTGCCACGTGGATGCTGGGAATTGAGCTTCAGTCCTCTGGAAGAACAGCCAGTGCTCTTAACTGCCGGGCCTGGCCGGGCCATCTCTCCAGTCCCTTGTTTGTCTCCTATCTGGTAAGAGCTCTGTAGCACTGCATTACAAATGATACACCCACCACAGACTGAATCCTTGCTAGCGCACTGGCTTCCCAATGAATGCACTCCCCACTCTACCTTAAGCCAGGGCCCCACAGCACCCATTCCCTGTGGTGATTCAGGTTCAGAGTGCTCCAGTGTCTGCCCACCCCATTCACCCACCCGCTCACCGATCCACTCCACGAACGAGGCAAACACTCTCAGGGGCTAAGAGACTAGCTCGCCCCTGCCCTCGGCCCAAGCTCTTCCCACCCACCTGCCTTTCTCCCGCAAAGGCTATTTTAGGTTTAGTTCAAGTCCAGGTACTTCCACAATCCACCTAGTCAGGGCTCAGGACTGGGCACAGTCCAGCAGAGACCTGGAGAAGCAGTAAGGAAAAGTCAGATCCTGCTTATGCTATCAAAATACTTTGTATGTATAAACAAAGGCTAGGAACTAGAGTTCTGTACTCCCTCGTGTTCGCTGTGTGACCATTACCAGGCCGCTCACACTGGAGTTCTGTTTCCCATCTGTGGGGGAGAAAGATGTAGATTTTAAGTGACCTCTGAGGCCCACGTATTCCAAGCACAAGCTCTGTTGGCTTCTGAGAACTAAGGACTAACATCCTCATCTTCCCCTCCAAATGCTCCAGGTTCCCTTTTTGCGGCTCTCCCCTGGTGTGTGGGAACCGACGGAGGAAGTAGCCAGTGTCTTTTCACTATGAAATACCTTTTCACCTTGACACGTGCAACCATATTGTCCCAGACCCTTCAGAAGTCATTCCTTAACCCACTCTAAATCTCCACAGGTGAAGTAGCGATAACACTATACAATTAAAACTGAAGTGCACTTCCAGTCTTCCCATTTGTTTTCCTGGCCTGGGTAGAAGGAGGAATAGGAAAAAAGGTGGGGGAAGGGGAGGCCGCGATGCACTCAGGAAAGTCTTGGTGACCACTTGGAGGACACTGGTCTGGCACCAGTCTGGAGGTGAGAGCCGGGCCGAGCCGGGATCAGGGTCAGCAGTAGGATAGTGGCTCAGGGAGTGCGGCTGTACCTGCTGAGGCGGAGCTGAGAGCGTGGGGCGGGATCGGGGTTGTCCAGAGCCGAGGGCTGGCTGGCCGGAGCTGGAGGCGGGGTAGCCCGCGCTGGAGTCCGGGTGTGGGCACCGGAACCTAGAGCAGAACAGGGGCGGGCCGGTCGCTGGCGCACAGCAGCTTCCGGCGGGGCTGAGCCCTTCCGCGTCCTCCGCACCGGATGGAAGGAGGAAGGGGCGGCGCTGGGGCTCCTAAGCCTCTGAGATCTGCCCGGTAACAGCTCGGTGCTGCGTGTGGGCTGAGACGAGTGGTGCTGGGGCGAGCTCCGCGCTCACCCTGCCAGGATTCCGCCCCTCGGACCGTAGGACAGCCAGCGCCTGGTACCCACTTCTCAGAGCGGCGAGGGCTTCCCAATTCTAACTCTAGTCTCTGGTTCTGCGTGCTCTCCACAGAAGTGTTTCAAACGGGAACTTAGAGAGGAACTTATAGTTTCTTTCCCCTAAATTATGACTCTGGATTTGTTAGGACCTTAAGGTAGCAATGGCGGCGTTGAGCCCACATGTCGGGTTCTGAGTGTAAGCCTGAGCCTCTGGCCACGCTCCCCAGTACCCTCGACCCAGCTCCGTATGACATCGTCTCCTGAAAGGCGCAAATCGGGCCTTGTGCTTGAACGGAATATCCGCTTTTGTAAAGCGACCCCAACGCTCTTCAAAGATCCTGCCTTGACTCCTTAAACTTAAGCAAGATCTACTCCAAGAAATCCCATTAAGGAGCTATGCTGGAAACATCCCCTCTTCTGCTGTTTTCAAAACAAAAAGGAAAGACTTATCTGGGAAGGAAACTTGAACTGAACATATATAATTTCTCCTATTAACTTTGGCATTAATAACTCTATTCTCGCATAAGTAAATCTATTAATCACAGAATAATTGAGGTGTTCACGTGGAGTTTAGAGACGTTTTTATTAAGTAAAAATAAATTGATAAGTCATGGGATGATGAATATATGTTAATAAAGCAGTGTGCCTGTTGATTGGAAGGCTAAGCCTCAAATTATAAATATTTGGAAGTGCTCAGAAGGAGAACAAGTTTTCTGAGTAAGGATAGGGGTGAAGGAAAATTAAATTTTGATTTATTTTTTGAGATCAGACTGGTCTCAAACTTGTGACCCTTCTGCCTCTGCCTTTAGAATGCTGGAATTTCAGTCTTAAAACTCCACATCTGGCTTACATCTTTTAGAATATTTTTTTCTATATTATATATAAAGACATTATAGAGAAAAAATAGAAACTACAGATTACCCCTCTGGAGATATATACACATATACATATACACATGCATGTATATGTACATATACATATATGTAAAACAGTCTTTATGGTATGTATGTGATTTTAAAACAACAGGGCCATTTTGTAAATAGAATTTTATGTCCTTTCTTAAAAGGCTTTATGAACTACTCATGACACTCCAAATGTTTACATACATTAACACTTCCACAATAAGCTAGCTTCTTGTTTGATACAATAAAATGTGAGGCCCTGGTGTCCAGCTCCTCTCTCACCAGGTCATGGTTAAAACTGTTTTAAGAGAAAAGATTCACTTAGGATCAGAAAACAGAACAGTTAAACAAAGCTTTATTTTAACTGCGTAGACCCAAATGTGTTCTGAGTGCCGATCCACAGAGTGACAGCTAAGGCTTCGAGAACCGGCACTAACACCCACTCTACGCTGACAGGAAGTAGTTAATATGCAGGGCGGTTGGACTCGGCAGAGACTAACAGCAGACCGGCCGCAAGGGCCAAAGGAGAACAAAGCACAGGATAGACCCTGTGAAACTCCTCAGCGTAAACTCGGAGTATGAAAACCGGAAAGCCAGGGACAAAGACATGCAAAAGCAGTTGCTATGTGGTCCATTCAGGAAATCTCAGATGCCGTCCGAGCCGCTGACTGGATGTCCTCTTGGCCCGACTACAGCACCCAGGTTGTTCAAATCTTCCTCCAGATGAGAAGGTATTTTACAGCCGAGACATCAGCCTTTCTATCAGTAAACACGAGGAACAGTGGATTATCCCCCATAATGTGTGCAGACCTCAATGAATTACCTAAACATCTTAAGAGAGAGCCCCTCCCCCCCTTGGAAAAAGGGAATTCTGCTAACCGACTGCCTTAGGGGTACAGCAGACTCTGCCTCCACACAATAGCAAAGGCAGAATGCACACGTCCACAGAAGCAGTTGAAGTCACCAGACAGCACTTCCGTGGGAGTGTGTGTTCGACTCATCACATTCTAGTGAGGAAACCCAGACCAGGGAAGAGAGTTCTTCGGAGTCTGGGTGACCTCGTTATACAAAAAGAATCAGGCCTGGAACCTAGAATTAGCCCTTCCATTCCCCATACTGCCACTTAGAAAAAACGTCACAAAATGGCTCGCAGCTAAGTGGTCTGAAGCATCGCTTTAAGACTACTTTACCATCGCTTTACCACGGTCGTAAAGAAAAATATTGGCATGGTGGTGGTGGTCCATGCCTTTCCTCTCAGCACTTTGGGAGGCAGAGGCCAGGGGGTCTCTGTGAGTTTAAGGCCAGCCTGGTCTACAAAGCTACTTCCAGGACAGCCCGGGAAACACAGAAAAACCCTGCTTTGAAAAACAAACAAACAAAAACATATAAACTCTATATCTACCTCTATCTGTATAGATCTATGAAAAAGCAAAACTTAGATACACATGCATTCTAATTTTAAGAAGCAGGCGGTAATTCCAGTAAATAAACTGGCATCTGAAGGTTAGGAAAAGCTTAACCCTTCGAAGCAGAACAGAAAGACAGCAGGGGAAGTCCTTGTTGCTTGTTTCCAGAGGCCAGGGCTTCCCAACCTTTGGTAGAGACCAGCCAGTACATTTTGAAATCTTCTCTGGTGACTTCCTGGCAAATGGCTTCCGTTGCTGCATTCTTACTTTCGCTGGATTCCCCCACTGGACCGGCAGCCCTCCTGGATCCCCAAACCCACTTCATTTCCCGAACTTGCAAAGGGCCTTCCATGTTCCAACCACAGCCCCTCACTGAGGGACTTCACTGACCACGGGGCTCTCAAGAGAGCCTTGAGGGGAGAACAAAAACAAGGGCAGTGGGTGCTTTGGGCGATTTTTCTTCCTTCCGTGCCCCCTCTGCCCCATGGCCTGCTGCTGATCAACCCGGATCCACCACTCTAAATCCGACCTCGTTGCTGTTTCTAGAAGACTTCTGGACACACACCGCAGTAAAGAAAATTCTAGAAGGAGATATTTAGTTGTTGTTCCAAACCTGTTTCTCCTTCCTCGGAGGTGTCAGTCCCTCACACCCTGGGTCTTGCTCTTCATCCTAAATGGCTCCTTGAAGGGAACCCCTGAAGCTTAGGATGGGGTGCCTTTAAAGAACCAACAGGCTACCTGAGGAGTCCTCATGAACCCCCTCCCCCCAAAAGAAATAAGCCAGAGGCTCAGGAGAGATGCCATCTGAACCCCATCCTCCTGCAGAACCTTCCGGTAGCCAAATCCCTCCCCATATTCAAATGGAGGTCTGTGCGTCCTACAAGCTATGCCTAAAATACCAGGCTAGGACAGTAGACAGAGATCATTCTGTGTAATTATATTGATATACAGATCATTCTGTGTAATTATATTGATATACAGTTCTAAACGTGCAAACAACTCAACAGAAGAAGACGAAGAGAAGCAGGAGGCCGTAGAGGGCAATTTCAGACGCATGGAAATGCTAGTCGTGATATTCAGGTGTTCACCACTGAACGCCTTCATTGGTGATGGCCTGTGTGTATCCAACTGAATATTTTAAAGGTATAGTTCTCTCTCTCTCTCTCTCTCTCTCTCTCTCTCCCTCCCTCCCTCCCCCCTCCCTCCCTCTCTCTCTCTCTCTCTCTCCCTCCCTCCTTCCCTCTGTGTGTGAGTGTGTGTGTGTATGTGTGTGTGTGTGTGTTTGTTTGTTTGTTTTTCAAGACAACGGTTCTCTGTATAGCCCTGGCTGTCTCAGAACTCCTTCTGTAGACCAGGCTGGCTTTGAACTCGGAAATCTGCCCGCTTCTGCCTCTCAAGTGCTGGGATTCAAAATCACATGCCACCATGTCTGGCTCTTTTTTTAGTATAATTTAATCTCAACAAAATGATTAAAAGCAAATAGCCATGTGCATAGAGTTGAAGATCCTGTCCTCCCTAGGAAAGGTGCAGGGGGAGTCCACTGCTCGTTCCAGTCATGACGCTTCTCTGTAGTTTTATGGACAGTATTAAGTTTCCCTTTTTAGCAAAATCTGGAAACCATGACCTTTTGTTCACGATCGTCTTTATAAAATGATGCGAATACAAAAAAAAAAAAAAAAAAAGGAAACTGTTTGGTTCACTTTTCAAGAAAAAATAGACAAAAAGGAAAAAGGAAAGAGTAATGGGAGGGATGGAAGGGGAGGGAGGAGGGGGGAGGAAGAAGGGAGGAGGGGGAGGAAGAAGGGAGGAGAGGGGAGGAAGAAGGGAGAAGGGGAGGAAACGGGGAGGGAGGAGGGGGAGGAAAGGGGTAGGGAGGAGGGGAAGGGAGGAGGGACAGTGGGTACTTCCTGGGTAAACAGCTAGTCTAGCTAGTCTAAGCTATAAACACCCTATTAAGTTTCTAACTGACTGTACACTCTCCAGCTATTAAAGCCCACACTCATGATGACAGCACTGTCTGTCCCCAACACACCAAGACCCTCTCTGACTTTCCTACTGCTTCACCATTATCTCCTTATCCCTGCTCTTAGAGAAAATGAGACCAGAAAGTAAAGGAGTGGCATTTGCATCTATGCTCTATCTGGCAAGGAATGAGGCATGGCAGGCAAATGTGATCCAGTGCCCGAAATCCTACAACCAGGTTCCAGGGCCAGCAGGAGGCCGAAGCAAGAAGCCTCCAGAATATTTCCACACTGATAAGATTCCGATTGGGTGAGAGCTAAGTGTTTCTTTCCTCTCACTGTAGGTATGGTTTTGGAAAGAAAACACAAAGAAGTAAAAATCTAGAAGTAGATTTTTCTTAAAAATGTCGGGCTATACCCTTGGAAAAAGATGCCCACAGGGTTATAACTTCGCCCGTGGGAAGACCCCACCGTAGTCCTGGTCTTAGGGCAAGGCAGTGTATGTCTATGCCTTATGAGATTCCAGCAAGAATGGTGCCTGGGAGGTGAACCGGCTGGGTCCCATCAGCAAGCCCGCACTCTCCCAAGCGCTGGTATGACAGTGTGCAGGGCGTTTGGACATGGCAAAGCCTTTAGTCCCTCACCTCTTCTTCCTGTATGATTTCCATAGCTTCCTCTCCTAGGAAATCCATAGATCTCAGACCCCACTATACGTCTCCGTTAGTCCTTTAGTTAAACAGACTTCCCTGCCTTCAGCAACACTGAAAAAAAAAATACAAGATACACAGCAACTTAAATTGTGGAGTATTTTTAGTCAGAAAAACATTGTTTTCTAGTAAGAATGGGCGTTTCTCCATGAAGCCAAACTCATGCACCATGGCTATTATTTTATTAACTTTTCCCCCCCTCTATAAACTTCCCCGACTTTAGAAGGAAAACCATGTGTCTCTAACATACTCTGACCCCTGCTGTCTTACTCAGGGTTCTCTGCAAATTAGTGCCAAAGATGAAGACCCCGGTGACAAACAGACACTTGAATGACTAGCTAGTGAAATGAAATCCAATCCAAAAAAGCCTTACCAAATCGATGGCCAAATCAAGACAGTGGTTACTCCATCCCCCAGGGCCTTCCGGGAGCCTTGCAGAAGATCTCTCAGAACCTCTACCTGGGAGACAAAAGCAGAAGCAGTCACCTGTCTACTCTCAGCCCCTTTGGTCAAGGGTAGTCAGTGCACAGACACTGAATTCTGCACAACTAAGGTTCTCGATTCTTGCGTGCACAGCTTCCAAGGGTATTCAACATCAAGGCAACAGGGGCCATCTAGGTGGGTCAGAAGCCAACTATGAAAACTGTAAGCTCACGCAAGGAGCTGCCTGAGTCTACATGTGCAGAGAGGTTCAAAGTTCAGCAAGGCTGACTGCTTGTCCTTGGGTCCTCCTAAATTCCACGTAGAGCATCCCAAGGTGGAAAAGCTATCTGCAGATAGCAGTTGTTGGGGGAGACCGGAGCCTTCTTCACGTCCATCCCTTGACACTTCCATTTTGCACACCGAGCTCCACTAGCTGTGGAAAGGTGTATGAAGTGGACCAATCACGGCGACTGCTAGGAGCATACTCTTCAAGGATTTACAGGATGCAGAGTGACTTAGGGTGATGGAGTAGACAGTAAACACTCCCCCCAAAAAATGCCTACTACATATGAGCCAGACCGTCTGTTCCCATAGAGGTCTGCCATGGGTAGGAAAGAGTAACTGAGTATAGAAACAGAACTTGAGAACACTGCAGAAACAGGCAGGATTGCTCACACAACCACTGTCAGAGCTGGTGGCTGCCCCTCACTCTTCCTCTTCTTAGATACCCAAAGTCTGAGTTTGTTCATCCTCAGTGGCCAGGGCAGCTTGCCTGAGTCACACTCTCAAAGAGCAAGGGAGCTTCCTCAGAGGCTTTAGTAAAGGGAAGTTGGAAAGGGGAAATTACGGCCCCCTGCTGTTTTAGTAAGCAGAGGGACCAAGAAGAGAACACTTGTATACACATGGGCCCCAACTTTTGATTTTTTAAGACAAGAGAAAAAAGACTCTTCTTCAGCAAGTAAGTAAAGAATTTGCTATTTATCATACTGTGGGACACCTTAGTAGAACACACTATCTCTAGCTTTATCCTATACCTATTTTTTTTTTTAATACAGGGTCTCATATATGCCAGGATGGCCTCAAACTCGCTGTGTAACCTAAAATGATCTGGAACTTCTGATTCTCCTGCTCCCACTTCTCCAGGGCCACCGCACTGTTTATACAACCCTGGGGACTGAACTCAGGGTTCCCTGCATGTTAGACATTCTACTAAGCCACAACCTCAGCCACCAACTCCCCAACTTCACTGCTTTTTAAACATGCATACAATTGTAACTTGCCCTAGAGCAGTCTCCTGTGGTCTCTTATTCTCAAGGATGTGGCATTCTAACACTGTTAGAAAAACACCATCAGGATTCTTTTGTGTCCCCTAGATGGCAAGCATTTTTTGTAGGGCAAAGTTGAGTTTTCTGATCAAGAACATGGTGATGGGGGGCTGGAGAGATGGCTCAGTGGTTAAGAGCAATGACTGCTCTTCCAGAGGTCCTGAGTTCAAATCCCGGCAACCACATGGTGGCTCACAACCATCTGTAATGAGATCTGATGCCCTCTTCTGGTGTGTCTGAAGATAGCTACAGTATACTTATAATAAATAAATAAGTAAATGAATAAATAAATAAATAAGTCTTAAAAAAAAAAAAAGAACATGGTGATGAAGAAGTCTCTTCAGGCTACCTCCTTGGCTACGGAGTAGCTCCAAAAGAGAGCCACACATCAGGCCAGTTGTAGGCATGACATCATTCGTTTTCATTTTTCAATTTTGGTACTTACTGGAAGGGAAGAAAAGATAAGCAAGCCTCTTTACATAATATTCCATAGTCTAAATTTAGGGTGGTGTTTGAAAAGTGTCTTCTCTTTCTTCCCTTAAATCTGAGTTTAAGATTCTTGATTTCCTGTTTGAAGATATGAAGAAATCATAACTAAAACACTGCCTTGGGCAAATATACTTTTGCCAGTCACTCTGTGTTTCTACCTGTGTCCAGAATGGAATTTAAGCTTTCTCGGCTTGGCTGCTAGTGAAGGTTCTCTGCTTTTTTCTGTTGCATATGAAATAAGGGGAGGGCGCTTCATCTCGCTGTGTTCTGTTAGCCACACCCCTCAAGCAGAGAATCCTTTCACACAGCTGTGGCGGGTTCTCGGAACAGGCCTGGACAAGTCACCTCCCCCTAGAGTTCTCTCTACCTTTGAGTCGCCCTCATGTTACTCAGAACTCTCACTCGTCTTAAACAGAGCTACTGGGGAGTTTTTACCTCAGAGCATGCGACTCAACAGACTCTTACTAGTTTCTTTTTCAGGTTGTGAAACTCAGCCTTCAAAGGCTGAAGACCTCGGTTCCATCTCTGTGAACCAATAGGATCGTCTTTAGCATCTGCTTGGTGTAGACCATCCAGTTTTCTCTACGGCTCTGTTTCGTGATTTTTGTGAGCCTCGGAGGTGCCTAAGCTCCCTTGGCTCTAGATTCCTGGCTTTCCCCATCTATCGAGAGCATCTGAAGCCATGGCTTACAGTTGCCAGCTGATGCAGGATACACCACTCCTCGGGTTTCCACGTCTCAGGTTCATTCATCTCTTTGTGCTGCTGCTGGTTGGTCTTTTCCAGATATCTTCAGGTAAGGAAAGAACTTTCAGGAACTTGACTTAAGCTTACTGGGGTTTTAAGGAAGATGATGCTGTCTGTGCGGTATCTCTCGGTTCACTTTGTGACCCTCCCCTGCTTCCTTCGTGAACTGGAGGGAGCCTCAGAGTGTCCCCAGAATTCTTTAAAGCTATGAAAGTTCTGGTTTGACGAGGTCAAAGGACACACAGGGTCACACAGCAGGTTAGAAAGCAAGTTAAAGCCAGAACTTCAACTCTAACATAGAGGTGGGGGCACTGTCATTTTAACAACCCATAAAACCAATGCGTGGCCTAGAGCTGTGGTCTCCTCCATCGATATTAGATGTGCCAACAGCCTTGGTCTGGCGGCCTGGTTTCCAAAGTTTGTTTCTATGATCCAACTTAATTAATGTGACCTTCCTCTAAGACAATGATGACCTTTTCCTTTGGGGCACGGTGGGTTGTTGAGACACTTCTCCGTGGGAAATCCTCCTCTTAGTATTTCTTCTTAAGCTTCGCTTTCTCTCAACACTGGCACCCAACAGCCAAGACGTGGCACGAAAATGAGTCTTTAAGTTACTTCTCGCTGGCTGTGTGTTTCATATGGTGTTCTTCAGAGAATGTTTGGTTCTCAGTGCATTTCTGTTTTCTGTGAAGGTGGTCTTACGGAAGCTAGACTTCCAGCATTATAAAGAGCTCTGTTCAGGTTGTGCTGTGTGACTTGGACCGCCATGTCCTGCATGACTATTTTTTTTTTAAATGGGGTAACTGACACCTGTGACTTTTTTAAGGTTGGAAAACAAAAGATCTGCTTTCTAAGGAGTAGTATATAAACTGGCTTCTCGCAAACAAGGAGGAAAGCTAGAGTGTCACAGGGCATGCAGAAGCCGAACTCTCAGAGGCCCTGCTATAAAGCAGCTCACCCAGAACCCTGCCCTGAACATCTAACAGTGTGAGAGACAAGGAGAGCCCAGGGTTGAAGGAGGTTGAAGGATTCGTAGGCCACTGGCTACAAGTAATGACAGTTTTAAATTTTCTGTTGCAAGTCGTGAAACTCAGTTGCAGAACCCAGAGCGTCATTAAGTCCCCATTCACACATCAGGTTCAGGACATGGTCAAAATGTCCAATAATTAATTACACAGTTACGATCTTTTTTCTGGAAATTAGGGAAGCACTCCCAAACTCAAGTCTTCAGGAGAAGCTACATAAACCCAGAAATTGGGTTGGGAGTGGATTGGGTGGGCGTTACGGAAAACTTTCAGAAAGTGAGAGGAAAAACTGGCAAAATTCATACCAAGGCTCTGCAATCGTAGCTGAAAAAAAAATTGGTCAGAATTAAGCAAAAATGATACAATTTTTTTTTAGCCATCAGGAAAGCACCGTGTGCTATCGCTATATCCAGTTCCTACTGCTCTGAGTCAAAACGTAGTCCACGAACTTCTTAGCTTCGAATGTCCACCTTACCTCGGAGGTTAGTTGCATGTAAGATTTGTTTCCTCGAACAAGTTTGCATACGTACATCCTGGAACTAACCCCTCAGGAAATAAGGCAACAAGGAGGTCCTGACTACACTTTGAGAAAGGAGGGAGCAGGGAGGCTGGAGGAATAGACCTGACAGAGGCAGGTGGCATTGGAGGATTCTGGGCAGGGTATCTAAGTGACAAACGCCAGCCCAAGTATCCGCTCTCCCCATTTTAGATAGGGTCTCTTGTCACCTAGGCTGGCCCCTTACTCAATAGATAACAAGGATGACACTGAACTCTTGATCCTCCTGCTGCCACCTCCTAAGCCTAGGAGTGTGGCTTCTTCTGTTTCAACACTGAATTCAACAAAGAGCAGGCAGTTTCTGGGCACAAAGGCGTGTTTATTGGTCCTGGGGATAAATTATGAGTTCTTTCCTTCGTGTAATTTATAGTTGCTGGAAGGAAGAAGGCAGGCAGTCTAGTAATCATGGCATTATATATGTGACTATTGCAGAGATGAAGAGAAGGTTGAAGAGAAGGAATTATTCAGAAGTACCATTTTCAGTGGTGGCTAGATCAGGGCCAGAAGGGGGCCAGGCCTAGGACGGGGCTTTCGGGTGACCATTGGGAATCTGAATGTTATTCAAATTGCACTGGGGGAGGAATGGGAGGGTTTTAGAGGGAGGTGGGGCTGGTGCTGTCTGTCTCAGCACTGTCTATACATTATACATATAACACCTGGGGGTTTTGTTAAAAGACGGCCTCCAACACAGGGGATTTTTTTCTTTTTTTTTTAGAGAAGTGAAATTATTTTGCATAATACTGTAATGATGTATCTGTTACTCATAGATGCTTTAAACGTGTATAAAGCACACCTCCTAGAGGTAACGCTAAATCATGGCTTTGGGAGACAATGATGCATCAGAGAAGGAACAAATGCGTCACTGGGGAATGGGGCGCTGCTGAGAACAGAGGAAGCTTGAAGGCGAGGACAGGATTGGTCTGTGGGAATCCTTCGCGTTTGTCTGCCTAGTTCTGCTAGGAACCTAAAACTGATCTGACAGAGACTTTTAAATAGTTTATGTTTCTGTTTTCGGAGTCAGTATCTCACTCTGCAGCCCAGGCTGGTCTAAACTTCAGAATGTAGCTCTCAGTCTTGCCTCAAACTCCCACCTCAGCCTCCAGAGTAGCTACCATGTCCATCTTAAAACAGTTTTTTTTTTAAATGCTGCTTCAGCTTAGGTGGGTTTGGAATGGGGCTCGAGGTTCAGCATTTCTAGGAAGTATCCACGTGATGCCACGGCTGGAGAGCTATACAGTCTGATTTGAGCACGAAGTCTATATGCAAAGGACGTTCAGAGAAAAACAGGAAACATTGGACCAGATGTGTTAGCACAAGTCTGTACTCCCTGCCACTCTGGAGGTTGAGCAAGAAGATCAAAAATTCAAGGCCTCCTGGGTTATAGAGGGAACTCAAGGCTAGCGATGACCCTGCCTTCAGATAAAAGGAATGTAGCCTGGTGGTTAGAGTGCTTGCTCACCGTGTCTGAGGCTCTGAGCTTCATCTCTAGTCAGGTGTAAACGGGGCATGGTGGCGCATGCCCGTAATCTCAGCCCTTTGGAGGGATAGAGAGGAAGATGAGAGATTCAGAGTTATTCTCTAGGACTTAGCGAGTTTGAGGCCAGCCTGAGCTACGTGAGCTCTTGTCTTGGGAAACAAAAGGGGGCGGGGGCGGCGCTGAGGATATAACCTGGTGGTCAGTGCTTGCCTAACATGCACGAGGCTCTGTGTTCAATCCTCGGACTGAGAGACACACAAAGGTCTTGAGCTGCTGAAGCATGAGGAATGGCTTGTAGGGCAGCCACAGTAATTGTGCAAAATCTCCACAGGAGGCTGTTTCCGGAGCCAAATGACTAGGGGGATGTGATAGTTCTGATGAAAAGAGGTGTTA